>NW_008619365.1:1134-10196 GCF_000691845.1 Merops nubicus | reverse complement strand
ATAGTAATAATAGAATATACAAATGAGTAATGGACAATGCTCACCACCCACTGTCCAAGGCCCAGCCCATTCCCAGCTAAACATCTTGTAGGAGAAAATCCCCAAACTCCAGTTCCAGAAGAAAGAAAGCCCCAGTTTCTTGGCTAACCCTCAGCTTTATACTGAGCATGAGGTTTTAGGATATGGATTATTCCACTGGGCAGTTTGAGTCCATTGCTCTGGCCATGCTCCCTCCAGTTTCTGGTGCATCTGCATGCCAGCAAGGCATGGGAAGTTGAAAAGTCCTTGATTTCTTAGCAACAACTAAAAACATCAGTGTATTATCAGCATTCTTCTCATACCAGATCCCACACTGAATCCACAACACAGCACAACTCTAACTGCTGAGAAGAGAAAATGAGCTCTATGCCAGCTGAAACCAGGACAACTGCTGTCCAAGGCCAGACAGACATGGACTGAAGAACTTACCAACCAGTACCAAGAGACAGACTGGCTGCAAGAACTCAGCTTTCCTTTGTGGGCATGAGTTCAGATGCTAAAATCCATTTTTTCTTACTGTGCAAAATTTTTTTGAGGGAAAGGGAAGTAGAAATAGCTAAAAACCCAAACCTCCACCATCCATTAAAACGTTAGCAGGATGAGACCCAGTGTTGTGGCTTCTGGAAGGCACCCATGAGCATCCCAGTTAAGATGCAATAAGCAGGACAAGAGCTTCTTTAGTCCTGTAATTTCATGGCAACAGATATAAGCTTTGGGGGTTTTTTCCCCATCTGTCCATCTGAGCAGATGCATAAAAGATAATAGATGGAGAAAAAGAATCATAGAACCATAGAATGGTTTGGGTTGGAAGGGACCTTGAAAGGTCACCCAGTGCAACCCCCTGCAGGGACAGGGACATCTGCAGCTAGAGCAGGGTGCTCAGAGCCCTGGCCAACCTCCCCTGGGATGGTGCCAGGGATGGGGCAGTGACCACCTCTCTGGGCAGCCTGGCACAGGGGCTCAACACCCTCAGTGTCAACAGTTTCTTCCTTCTCTCCAGTCTCAATCTCCCTGTTTTAGTTTAAAACCATCCCCCCTTGTCCTGTTGCAGCAGACCCTGCTAAAAATTCTGTCCCCATCTTTCTGACAGGCCCCTTGAAGTCCTGTCAGGCTCCCAGAAGGTCTCCCCGGAGCCTTCTCCTCTCCAGGCTGAACAGCCCCAGCTCTCTCAGCCCCAGCAGAGGGGTTCCAGCTCTCTGATCATTTTTGTGGCCCTCCTTCAGACCTGCTCCAGCAGATCCATGTCTTTATTGTGCTGAGGACTTCAGAGCTGGACACAGTAGGGAACCAACTTACCAGGTTTTCCATCCAGCTTCTGGTCTTCTGTGGTATCATTTCCTGTACTCCACTCATGGTAAGAGTAAACATAGCTCAAGGTCTTTGGGAAATGGGTGTTTGGAGAAATACTTGCCTGGACAGGTTGTAGATCTTCTGCCAAGTGCAGACCTGTAATGCAGTGAGACTGCTGGCAGCTCCTGCTCACACATCAGAGGGGGCTGAGAGGGTCCTGGTGTCCCCCTGAGGGAATGTGGCTGGAGGAGGCATCTAACATGCAACACAGCCATGCATTCAGGCAAGATCTCAGGCCTCAGCCTCTTCTCAGTGCATTCACACCAGCCAGATGATGTCCACCCTCCAAAAGCACTTCAAAACTGGTTGGGCAGGTATTAGAAAAATGCCTGTGAGTGTTTATTCAGTTTTTCTTTTTCTCTTTGGTGTAGGCTGTAGACTTGCTCTCTGCCTGACTTTACTAAGAGAGAAGCAAAGAGAATCCATAAGAGACCTATGGTTGCAAGCAAGTGCAGCACTCTGCATGAAGAGGGGAAGAAAGACATCAAAACAAAGAAAAATAGTGAAAAACTGTGCCTAGAAAACCTAGAATCATAGAATCACTATGGCTGGAAAGGACCTCTAGGATCACCAAGTCCAACCTCCATCCCAACGTTCCCCTAACCACTAGATCATAGCCTCAAGTGATACATCTACTCATTTTTGGAACCCCTCCAGGGATGATGACTCCACCAGAGTGTCATCATGACAGAGGGCAAGTTTTTGCTGAGAAATGCAAGTGTACAAAGGAATTAGCTTACAAAGAACATAGTTGTTGACTGTTCCTTAAACCAGCAGATAAGCAGGATAATTATATTGTATTATTTTATATTACATTATTTTATATTCACTTGTAGCCCAAATACATTATGAAAATATACATCTTGCCTGCTCCTCCTTATAAGATTTCCTACACTGAAGTGTTCAATGGTGTAAATGAACTATACAGAGAAGGTCCTTAGAAGATCTGATTGATGACATTTAAAATGACAGATTTTAAATTTTACAATCCTGTAACAGACAGGGCTTGCAAGAGATCTTGAATCTCCCACAACAGCACTTGGAGACCAGGCAGAACATCACACAGCACTAGAAATGGCACTGCTGCCACAAGCCATCCTCACCAGCCTGTTGGTTCTCCTGATTTTATTGACTCTGGTGGGAGTCTTGCCACCACTGCATCTGTAGCCATCAAAATTAAGTCAGAGGAACTGAATCCCTCCCAAAATGTGTTGCATGCAGTATATGTTGTGGAAAAAAAGTCCTGTTTCACTGATCATGTAATATTTGGTACTGAAATATTTCTTCTTGCCTCAGCCCCTCTCTTTACCTCCTGCAGTTCTGGCTGAACTTGTCCTTAATATTCCCTCGAGTGGCACCTCTTAGCCATGGAACCTCTTACAGTTGTGTCTGGGAATGAAGTGGGCACCAGGCAAGTGGAGGACAGGAAACATCGTTATTTCCCAACCTGGCAGGAGTTCCTGGGGAGCTGCCCACCAACTGTTGAGGTTTCTCTACAATGCTGAATGCTGAAATTTCTTCTTGGTGCTTTTCAAGCCTTGACATTAGTTCTGGCCTCAGTATACAGGATATTGCTTGCTAGGAGTGGCAGAATGTCACCCTGTCCTGGGGGTGCTGAGCCTGGAGCAAAGGAGGCTCAGGGGAGACCTTCTGGCTCTGCACAGCTCCTGACAGGAGCCTGGAGCCAGGGGGGGGTCGGGCTCTGCTCCCAAGGGACAAGGGACAGGACAAGAGGAAACGGCCTCAAGTTGTGCCAGGGGAGGTTTAGCTTGGACATTATGAATGATTTCTTCACCAAAAGGGTTATCCCAGGCTGCCCAGGGCAGTGGTGGAGTCCCCACCCCTGGAGGGGTTTCCAAGCTGTGGAGATGTGGTGTGAGGGACACGGGGCAGTGGGGACCTGGCAGGGCTGGGGGCACAGTTGGACTCAGTGATCTTAAAGGTCTCTTCCAGTTGAAACAATTCAATGATTCTACAATTCTATTTTATTTGCCAGGTTTAGAACTGGCACCTGCACATTTTGGTGGCCTGTGAAGCCATTCTCTGCTGGTGGAACAGCCTGGCTTTGCTGCTCCCTGGCAAGTGTTTGGGCCACACAGAGACCTGTGCACAGACAAGCATACGTGTTCACCTACAGCTGCAGCACAGATTCCTGTCTTGGCTTGTAGAAGGCTGAGGTTAGTGGCTGATAGCAGAAAGCATCAGGGCTGGCCTCATATCATCTCCAGATGGGAAAGAAGGAGGAGGAAGCATCATGTTTTTTTCCTGGAAATCAGGAAACTTGAAGATATAGGTTATCCTCTGCAAGCTTGCAGATGACACCAAACCGAGAATGGGGGTCTGATAGGCTGAAAGTTGTTTTGCCACCCAGAGAGACCTCAACAGGCTTGGGAAATGGGCTGACAGGAACCTCATGAGGTCACACCTGGAGTACTGTGTCCAGTTCTGGCCTCCCCAGTTCAAGAGAGACAAGAAACTGCTGGATAGAGTCCAGCAAAGGGCCCCCAAGATGATGAGGGGACTGGAGCTTCTCTGCTATGAGGCCAGGCTGAGAGAGTTGGGGTTGTTCAGCCTGGAGAAGAGGAGGCTCCATGAGATAAATATATGAAGGGCAGGTCCAAAAGGATGGAGCCAGGTTCTTTTCAGTGGTGCCCATTGCCAGGACCAGAGGCCATGGGCACACACTGAAGCACAGGATGTTCCTCTGAACATCAGGAAGCTCTTTTTTACTGTGAGGGTGACCGAGCACCATCACAGGTTGCCCAGGTAAAAAATGTGGGGTCTCCACCCTTGGAGATATTTAAAAGTCATCTGGACATAGCCCAAGCAAGCAGCTTTAGGTGACCAACTTGAGCAAAAGGGTTGGATCAAATGACCTCCAGAGGTGCCTTGCAGACTCAAGCAGTGTGTGATCCTGTGAAACTACATGTCTTTATTGAAGCTGGGAAAAACAGCCTTTGCTTCAACCCGGGCCCATGACAGGATGTCTCCAGCCCACAAGCACCTGGGCCCCCAGCAGGAGCAGCTTCCACTCCCACTGTCACACTCCAGGGGATGGCAGAGGCAGGAAGGGGAAGGGGACAGAACATCAGGAGCCAGTTCCAGGAGCCAGAAGAGAAGGGGACGTCCTGCTTGGAAAGTCCATGGATTCCTCACCATTTCCTGCATAAACAAAGCACAGCATGTGGTCCCCAGTATTTATTTCTTTGTCTTCCTCCAGTGTCTCTGCCACTTCCCCTATGAGAAGGACCTGCAGGGAGTTAGTGGACGAGCCCTCCTCAGATAAACTCCAGTCCTTATCACAGATGCCTTGGACCTGTGCCTTCTCTAGTGGTCGCAGCCTTGAATCCAAGGCTCTTCAGGAACCTCAAGGAGATGGTCCTGTGCCCCACACTACACAGAGATCAAACTCCACTTTCCAGCAGCATGGAAAAATCTTCCTGAAAGCCACCAGCTTGTTCTCAAGGGGCTGGGAGAGACTGGGAAGACACTGATGGAATTTGGGCTTCTTCAGCCCCACACAGGGCACGTTCAAGTAGCTTTAGCAAGAAACTTTAACCCCCCTTCCCTGGCTTCTGCCTCTAGCTATGAATTCAGGAGGGTGTTAGCCACCAGTTTGGATGTAAAGAGAACAGCAGATGGTTTTGGCCAAGAAAGCAGAGGGCAAATCAATTCCTGGGCATTTGACTTTATAACTTACCTTTTGCAGCAAACCATGAATGCTGAACACCTTCCAAAGATGTGATGAGGGTGATAGCACGTCAGAAAATTACAGAATCCTCCTTCCTGCTTACACTGACCTGCATTTCCTGGAGCCAGAGATGCCTCTGCACAGAGAAACAATGGAAAGGAAAAAATAATTTGAGAAAATATTCCATGATTCCAGAAGGGTTGGAACTCCACTAGGATTTCAACCCACTTTTTAGGCCAAGTATAAAATGACCATCGTAGAAGGTCTACCAAGAGTACCAAGAGAAGGTCTACCTTCAAGGTAGAAGGTCTACCAGCTGAAGCCCTCAGGCTGAGGTATCCATGACTGTTTGTGGTACAAAGGGATGTTTTCTGTCCTCCTGCTGTCCCCACAGAAGCAGCAGCTCTGCCATAAAGCCTCAGCTAGCTCATCCAGTGCCTGGGGGAGAGGGCTTTGATATCTCAGGGGTCCTCAAAAGGTGCTAAGTGTCTGTGCTTAGAGCATAAGACATGGACCTGTTGGAGCAGACAGAAAAGTGATGCAAGGGCAGGAACCCCTCTGCTGAAGGACAGGCTGACAGAGTTGGGGTTGGTCAATCTGGAGAAGAGAAGGGTCCAGGGAGACCTGCTGGGGGCCTGCCAGGACTTCAAGGGGCCTGTCAGAAAACTGGGGAGGGACTTTCTAGCAGAGTCTTCAGCGACAGGACAAGGGGGGATGGTTTCCAACTAAAACAGAAAGATTTAGACTAGAGCAAAGGAAGAAATGATTTACTCTGTGGGTGTTGAGCCCCTGGCCCAGGCTGCCCAGAGAGGTGGTCGCTGCCCCATCCCTGGCACCATCCCAGGGGAGGTTGGCCGGGGCTCTGAGCACCCTGCTCTAGCTGCAGATGTCCCTGTCCCTGCAGGGGGGTTGGACTGGATGACCTTGAAAGGTCCCTCCCAACCCCAACTATTCTATGAGCCAATGATTCTATGATCCATTTTTGGGAGAGCAGAGCAGGCTGGGTAGGCTGAGGCTTCAGCAATTGCAATGGGAGCTGAACTGGAGACACCCCCCAAAGCAGCAGCTAAATGCCCAGGATGGAGCCCAGAGCTCAGTCTCTCCCTAAATCACAGAAGGAGCCAAACCCTTATTCCTGGATGGTTAAAGATACGGTCACTGCCTAGGGCATGGAAAACTCCACTGAAGGGGGTCCACACCTCACCCCATCTCCCCTCCTCCCCTCTCACCTGCAGCACCCTGGGCCAACAGGAGCAAGAGGGGAAAGAGCAGGTACAGGATCCTCATGGCTGAAGCCTGTCCTGGGTCTTCACGAGCCTGCAGAGGGGACACACCAAGGCAGCAAGGGCATGGAGGACCCCAGATGGTGCAGACAGAAGCCTGGGCACTGTGCTGTGTCCAGCTGCAGATGGGTTACCCTGAACAAAAGAAGATGGTGTTGTCTGTAGTTTATTCACAAGAACAGTGGCTATCTGTGTAAATGGGACACCACGAGAAGCCTGGGAATAGTTCAGGAGTTTTCAGGCATGGCAGCAGCTAAAAATATATTTTTCAGTTGTCTTTTTTGTGCTTTCTTCCAAGCCCAGACTATAAGGGAGATGGGAGTGGTCTTTCCAGCAGAGCCTGTTGTGAGAGGACAAAGGGTGATGGTTTGAAACTAAAAGAGGAAGGTGGAAGAAATTTTGTTATTCTGAGGGTGGTGACACTGTCCCAGGCTGCCCAGAGAGGTGGTCACTGCCCCATCCCTGGCACCATCCCAGGGGAGGTTGGCCGGGGCTCTGAGCACCCTGCTCTAGCTGCAGATGTCCCTGCTCAGTGCAGAGGAGTTGGTCTAGATGAGAGAAGTGTCTCAGAGGCCAAGGAGATAAAGAAAACACAACCTTTTAAATTAACAGAAGGGTGAAAGAGTGGAAATTCTCTGTGCTGTTGCATGTAAAGAGAGTCTCCCAAGTTACAGAGTTCTCATTTCCCCAGAATACCAGATCATGGTGTCCTTCCACCAGCACAGAAACTTCCCAGTCTCTTCTGCACTGGGGAAACTATGGATCCAGCTTCAGCAGATTCTAAGCTCCAATGGGAAAGAATTCATATTTTCAATTTACACGTTTTTCCCTAGAAAGTTCAGGTAACATCATTATAGAATCATAGAATCACCATGGTTGGAAGGGACCTCCAGGATCATCAGGTACAACCTTCATCCCAACATTCCCCTAACCAATAGCCTCAAGTGCTGCATCTACTCATTTTTTGGAACCCCTCCAGGGATGGTGACTCCACCACCTCCCTGGGCAGCCCAAATATAGCCAATGGTTTGTCATTTAGATGGTTCTACTATGAAGGGACCTGAACAGAGGGACTGAACGGGAAGCCAGCCTGAAAGAGACCTCATAGATACTTGCCTGACAAAGAATGGTCTTGGTCTTCACACACGAGAGGAATCACTTGTATCCAGATGCTCCAGGGTTCAGGGAACACCATTTTGCCCAAAACACCCTGGTTTTATACCACTGCTGGTGGGTGAGCCATGCTTATTCCCATGGCCACATCTCCCCTTGGCCAATCAGAAGGTGCCCCATCTGCATGGGGGTTGTGGGGGTTGCATCTCCTCCTCTCTGAGGCAAGGGGGGAGGCTGAGGGGCCTCATGGGGGCTGTTGAAATCTTCACCCTCCTGCAACACCTCTTGTGCCACCCCGTGAGGTGCCCACAGGCGGGCTGTGGTGGCTCAGCACCAACTGCCTGGGCTTTGCCTGGAGCAGACAGCAGCAACCAGCCCTAAAAAAACCATCAGGTTTCCTTCCTTGTCTCCTCCAGTCTGACAAAACAAACAGCTAGCAGGGGATGTGAAGGGACGTGAGGAATACCCTGTCTCTTACCTTTTAAAACAGTTTGAAGGGCTTTATCTCTGCTGTTCTTTGATGCTTCATCAGATGGTTTGGAAATAACACCCTGATTGCTGCAGGCGTTTATGAGATGATGCCCAAATGCACACACACATTGACACCTCCAGCTCCGAGTCATGTCACACCATGGGTGAAAGAAAATATCATTTATCCATTGATCTTTCTCCTTTTCTTGCTGTTTCTCCTTTATCTCTACTATATTAAACTCATGTGACTCTCCACAACACCATCAGTCTGGTTCAAGATGTTCTGGGGAAATGGGCCCATGGGACAGTGGAACAGCTTTGTGCTGCTCAGATAAACAGTGCTCATGGTGACTGCTAAATGTTCAGTTAAATGGCACTTGAATGAACGTGAAGAAAACAACCCTGGCAAGCCAGTGGGAACCTGCTGTGCTGGGTACAGGACCTGGGCAACAGGCTGGGAGCTACTGGTGGATGTGTGGAAAACCCCCAGCTGATGTGGACACAACTCCTGGGGTTGTGCAGATCCCTCCTCACTCCTACAGCCCTCCCACAGGAGGAGACTGGACTACTCTGAACACAGCAGAGAACTTCAGATTCAGGACCAGGGCAGAGATGCCCTGGGAGGAGATGCTGGTGGCAGCCCCTTGGCTCTGGGAAGGGCTTCACACCCAGCAGGGAAGCAGAAGGTGGGTTGCTGAGGTTGATCTACCTCCTTGGAATGGAAAGGATTCAGTCAAACAGCCAGGGTCACTAGATGCTGACTGTGAAGGGTCAGGGCTGGGCTGGCCACCAGACAAATGACAGATGCTCTCTGTTAAACCTTCTCTGTTCCCACAGGGAAGAGAAAGGGAATAGGGGAGAGAGACTTGGAGTGGAAAAGAAAAATAAAACAGCTTTAATTAAACAATAGCAATAACATGGAATATATAAAAATCTATACAGAAACAATACTGAACCCAACCCCTCCCCCTGATGGCAATTATGTCACTGTCACCACTGGTGCTGTGGAGCAGGCACTGGGGAAGTCCCAGACTGGACTCAGAGGCAGATGGGAACTGGATGCAGGAGATGGATTCAGGAACTGGATTCAGGAACAGAGGGATTGGGATTGAAGG
>NW_008619365.1:0-905 GCF_000691845.1 Merops nubicus | reverse complement strand
GCGCTGGAGGTTTCTCAGGGCTGGGAGCTGCCCCTGCCTGTGGGAATGTGGCGTGAGCTTCAGCAAGGGCAGGGGCTGGGCTGGGGCTGGGCTGGGGAGGGAAACACTCAGCAGAATTTCTGTTCCAGCTCAGAGCAGGACTCTGACATACTCCAGTGTGCATGGAGACACACGGGCATTGAACTGGGCAGGGCAGAGTCCTGCACCTGCAGGGAGGTTGGTGTCACTGGCTGCTGATGGAGAACAGCGTTGCAATCCCAGTTTGTCTGAGGCAGGCAGTGAGGAGAAGACATCTGCTTCATCCCTGCTGGACCACACTTCTGGAGGTTTCCAGGTTGTGTCCATGGGACCCGTTAGAGAGGTCACCTTGATGAGGAGCTGGACTGCCAGCCTGCCAGCCCTCCTTCACTCCAAGGTCTGTCAAGGTCTCCTTGGGGGCTGTCTTTGGGATCAAGCCCCTCCAAGAGGGACATGTCAGGGGCAAAGGCTGTGGGGGGGTAAACAGATTGGTGCTGTGGGTGTGGCAGAAGACATGGAGCTGGGAGGGAACTGCACTGCAGCACTCAGCTCTGCTGCAGATGAGGGAGATGGAGTTCCAATCCCACTGCCTGGTGGGACCTCTGGGGCTTCTGAAATGGGTTGGGTGGGCAGCTATGGCTATGCTCACCCAAGGGAAACACCACCAAGCACAGGCCTGCACGTGAAGCTGTGGCTCTCAGGTATGAGGGACACCCGTGACTGACAGGTCCAGGACAGGGCTTCTGTTTCCCAGGAGGGAGGACCACAGAGCATCTCCATCACACCACAGCAAACACCCTGGCCCAGCAGGGACTGCCAGGTTTGCTGTCCCTGCGTGACTGCCAAGCTGGTGTATCCAAAGGGACAGACATGGTGGGGACCTCCAG
>NW_008619364.1:0-11697 GCF_000691845.1 Merops nubicus | reverse complement strand
CCCCACCCTGCTGGGGTTCTGGGATTTTCTGAAATCCAACTTCAGGTTTCAGGTCTTTGCAGGGCCTTTTGCAGTTCCTGTGGTGAACCCTGGTTCCCCTCCAGCTGGTCCTGGCTGTCACCACCTGACCCCTGCTGCTCCCACCAGCCAGAGCCCAATTCCCCTCTTCCAAAAGTGCCTTTGTTGTACTTGCTTTGGCTCTCACACCATTAGGGCCAAATTCTCATTTCCTTTCTTAGATCCTTACATACACAACTAAGGAATTTATCAAGTCAGAGAAAACTCATCAAAGAAAGTTGCTTTTGAAATGGATTAAGTCAATGTCAACAACAGGGACCTTCTCTCAAATATTTCTGAGCTTTTCTTGCTCTTTCCTCCCTGCCAGCCCCTGTGATCCACCACAGCCCCTTCCACCTCCAGCTCTCCAGACAGCTCTCCCTGAAAGCAGGTCCTGCAGGAACATCTCTTTATGTTCAGTCATTGCAACTCCTTGAATTACTTGAGCTTTATTTTACCCCCTGGAGCCCAGGCACTCATTTTATCCCATCCTACAGCAGGGACTGATGTCTGCCAGATAGTGAGGAGAACAAGACATCTCTCAGGAGCTGTCTCCCTCCTAGCTTTAGGCTTGCCCTATAGCTGAGCCCTCAGTTGATGGAAGCAGCCCAAAGATGCAGATTTTATTAGTACTTGGGCAAGTCCTGAAAACAATGTATTTATCCTTTCTCAAGCAATTCTCACCACCACCTTCAGCCTATGGACTGTGGGGACCAGGGAATCCTCTTACAGGCCATCCAGGGGGGTGCTGAGCATCCACAGCTCACCCAGCTTGCATGGACACACACATTCCCTTACAACTCACCACTTCACATCTTAAATAAAGACAAGGGATTGGTTTTTTAGGCAGTGGACAGATCCTACAGCTCAGGGCAAGGTGGCTGCAGCCACCATCGTGCCTCCAGGCTGGAGCTCTGAGCTCTGCTACTCCCCTGCTCCCCAAAGACCACGACCCCTCTTTGTGAGCAGGGGAAAAATGGTCCAGTTGTCTGCTGAGGACTGAGAAATGTTTCTGTCAAGTGTACAGCTTGAATTGTCCATCCATCTGAGGACACTTCATGTGCTGGCGACCACCAGCAGGTCCTTCCTGAGACTGCAGTCACAAGGGCCAAAACCAGCTCTGCCACCTCAGGGAGCACTGAGAGCAGCTTCTGAACCCCAGGAAAACTGCAGGGATCACTGCAACCTTAGTTTTCTTTTTTAAATACAAGCAAAACCCCATCCTACCTCTCCCACACCACCTCCTTTTTACTCTGCTGTGCCCCCACCCCGGGCTGGGAGCCACCAGGGTGTTCAAAGCCACACTTCCAACACCCAACTCACCCTCAGGGCCCCAGCCTGTGCACGGTGCCAGCCAGAGCTTCCTCCCCCACCACCCCCAGAGTGCTCCAGGGGAAGTGGAGCTGGTGAAAGAGTCATGCACAAGCCCACTGAGGAAGCCCAAGTGGTGCAAACTCCTGCTGTATTTACCCAGCAGACGAGGGCAGGGAGCAGCTGCAGCCAGTCTCTCCCCCACTTCCCCTGTCTGTGAGGCTCGGGGGGGTTGGCACGTGGGCAGCACAGGCAGCTCCATGCTGTGGCAGCTGCTTGCTGGGTGAGACAGCCCCGAGGAGCAGCAGGCAGCTCTGCTCTTACCTCCCCTACAGCACCATTCCTCGGAGAGAACCCAACCGGAGGGAGGCTAAAAACGAAACGCACGGTTTGTCCTTTGGGAAGAGCACAAAAATCCTGCTGTGGCCATTTGGGGTCCAAGGAGCAGAAGGCAGAGAGGTATGGACCAGCCAAACCCTGGAAGAGAAGCTCAGGGATGAGAGGCAGCACTCACCATGAAGTCTATGTTGTTGTCCTCGTTTCGGAAGTGCTCCATGAGCTTCTCGAAGCGCTGCTTCTCCCCACACACCTGCAAAAGAGTCACCACCTGTCTGTCTGTTCCCTGCAGCTCCCACCTGAGAGCAGGAGAACACCTCACACAGCTCAGCTCCCCGCCCAAAACCTCTCCATCCAGTTTGCCCTCTGGTTAAAACTCTTCTTCATGACAAACCCAGCGCGGCACTGATGGGCGGACGCTCGTGCTGCAAGCCTGAGGGGTCAGCTACAATCACAACATCACCCTTTGTCTCTCTTTTCCCCCTAAAATCTTCCTGCTGCCCACAGAGAGGGGGAAGGTGAGGAAGAGCTGGAGCAGGCAGTGCTGCAGGGAGACCCGGCCTCTCCCCCCAGGCAGAGCTGCCTCCCCACTGCAGCACAAGGTCATTAGCAAGAGGAGCAAATGACAGGGAGGAAATAAAGCAGATGACCAGTGGTGACAGGAGGAGAGGAACACCTCAGTGGAACCATCAGCTTGCGCCCCCCCTGCCACAGCAGGGTGTCCACAGGAAAGCCAAGGAGCTGAGGGAGCAATAAGGGCTAAGATAAAGCAGGACTCAGGATATTCTTTAGCTCTTCCTACCTCCCAGCAGCTTCTCTGGCTCAGTCCACACCAAAACCACCAGGTATGAAAGGAGCTGGGCAGCAGGAGGGAGCAGAGGTGGGCACAGGAGCTGCTCCCATCTCCCTGTGCTCCCCACTGGCACCTGCAGCTCCTCCATCCCCACACCAAACCTCTCAGCTAGCTTCCACCCATCCCCAAATTCACTGAGGGCTTCCTCACAGCTGCACCACGAGCTGACCTGCTTGTTGTGACAGGGCAAGGGGTTTAAATGAAAACTTTAGTTAAGAGAGATTTAGGCTGGAGAGGAGGAAGAAATTTTGGGTGCTGAGGGTGCTGAGCCCCTGTCCCAGGCTGCCCAGAGAGGTGGTCGCTGCCCCATCCCTGGCACCATCCCAGGGGAGGTTGGATGAAGCTCTGAGCACCCTGCTCTAGCTGCAGATGTCCCTGTCCCTGCAGGGGTTGGACTGGGTGACCCTGAAAGGTCCCTTCCCACCCAACCCAGTCTGTGATTCTATGACTCCTCACCTGCTGGATTTTGGCCTCAAACTGGGCAGGGAATTTGTTCCTTCTGCTGAGAAACAAACCCCTGAGTGAACCCAAGAGGCTCCTTCCTTCCTTCACCAGATTTCACCCAAATGTCCTGGGAGCACTGGGTGCTGCTGAACGTGGAGCAGGGGACATGGCAGTGGAACCTCAACCAGGCTGCCTGGTTAGGCTCTGCCAGCTCCTGAGCAGCACACCCCTGGGACATCAGCCACTGTTTCCCTTAGCAGCCAGCTCAGAGCACAGTAATTATGGGAAATTATCTAGAGAATGGTAATTAAGGACTGGCAGGAGCACAGGCTACATCTTTAGAAATTAACCTCTCCAGGGCAGGGCTCAGTTGGTTGTACCTCTCTCTGTGTCTCTCACCAGGAGACCAAATCCCCACGTGGGGTTTCTAGATCCTCCCAAAACACAAGTTCTACACAAAGCCTGCACCCCTATCACCTCCCTCCTCCTGTGTCTACCTTACAGCAAAGAGGAAGGTGCTGAGACCTCCCTGAGGTCACACAGACTTTGGTGGGACCCCCATGGAGCTGCCCACGAGCTGTGCAAAGCAGCCTGAGCGGTGTCCTGCTGGGTGACCTCTCCCCACACGGTGACTGAACAAACCCCACTGGTGGTGGGGGTCACACACCTCTGCCCCAGCTGGGTTGTGAGCCAGGTACTTGTGGTCAGCACCTGATGTCAGTGAGGATCCTGCCACTGGACCCCTGGGAGAGGATGGGGACACTGGCTGTGATGAATGGCTGGAGAACAGTGCCAGCACGCAGCACCCTGCCCTGGCTCCAGAGCTGGGGACACTGGTGAAGAGCCTGAACCTCCACAAAGCCATCAGCTGGCCCAACTCCAGCCCAAAATGGCCAGGAGCAGGTACCCCTCCATGGTGAAGGGGATGAAGGCTGTGGAGAGGCCAGTTTCTGCCAGGAAGGGAGGAACCCAGGAGCTGGCAGAGCTTCAGGAACCTGCTGGCACTGTGAGGATCAGAGGCAGCAGCTACCCACCAGTGTCACCTGATTTTGGGGCCTGGGCCAAGTCCTGAGAGCTCAGCCATGGAGCCCTCTCCTTCCCTTCCACCACCAGTGCTGCTTTGGGGCTCTGCCCTGCTCTCACCCCCTTCTCTCCACGAAGACAGCCCACCCCTCCTCTCCCCAGCCCAAGGAGAAGTTCAGAGGCTGGAATAACCACTTGACAACAAGCTTCCCAAAAGTTTTCTGGATTCTCTCAATTCCATTTTTTTAATTTTTGGCATTTCTTATTGTCTCTGAGCAAAACCAGGTGGTTTCTTCAAAGGTATGGTTCATCTGAGGAAAAGCACCTCCATCCCATTTTTATTTCTCCTGCTGCAATGCTTTCCCACCCTGAGAAGCACACAAGCCTTACACTAACCTTTCTGAATTCTATTTTTTCTGGTTTATGCTTGTATATTAAGCAAATTAACTGCTTGGCTGGCTGAGAGCCAAAGCCAGGAATTGTTCCCTGCAGAGAGCCAGGATTATTTCTGGCTGCTTTTCTGTCTCACTGCAGATCCCAGTCAATTCTTCTGCCTCCTGGGTTTGGATCTGTTTAAAAAACTACTATTGTGCTTATTATAAAAAAAAAAAAGACCAAACCAGAAGAGTGGCAGAATCCTCTCCTCTTTTCCCAGAAATATGATTTGTTATTAAATTCTCCTGGGTTTAAAACAGAGATTAATGAAAAGCTGCCTAAGGTTCTACGACCGTGCTCCTTAAGTTCAGAGTGAAGTCTAGTCAAAAATTGCCATTTTCACCAAAGCTGAGGAAATTAATATCTCAAAAAAAAACCCCTCATCATTTCTTTGTAACTGTTTTTATTAGGTAACCTCATTAGTGCTGTCGGGTTGTGATTTTTCCTGCCCTATCTGCACTCTTCCTGGTTTATTGGCTGCTGAGCTTCCAGTAAATGAAAAACATGTAAACCATGTAAATCAAACAGCTCACTAGAAACACCACAAAAATCCTCAGGTTTGGAGCCAGGCCAGGAGGGAGTGGGAGAACAGCTTTCTGCACTCAGAGCCTCCACAGCCTTCAGTTCTGTGGACCTGGGGCTTTGGTGGTGTTCCTATTTCTGGATGTTCTCACCAGATTTCACCACCTCCCTCACACTTCTCCTGCCCACCTGATTTCTGTGCCTCAGCTCTAAGGAATCCCCCTGTGAGGTTTGGTGACCAAAGGTGCAGTCAATGAGCTGGGGAAAGAGGGGTTTTTTTTGGGTGGTGGTCCCATGGGAGGTCATCCCAGCTGCCTCCCAGGGGTGGGAATCCCTGTGATGTGAACCCTGTGCACAATTAGGCTAATTGAGGTATTTCTGGGGATATGTGGGCCACTAAAACCTCTGCCTCCAGGCTCTGCCAGTGATGTTTTCTACAGCTAAAGAGAAATGGGTTGAAAGCCTCTGGTTGTAAGCAAAAGTTCCTTAAAAATGACCCAAGAGTTAAAGGTGGCCTTCCAGTACTGAAAGGGGCCTACAAGAAATCTGGGGAGGGGCTTCTCCCAAGGGCTTGTGGTGACAGGATGAGGGGCAATGGGTTCAAACTGGAAGAGGGGAGATTTAGATTAGAAATGGGGAAGAAATTCTTCACTCTGAGGGTGGTGAGACCCTGGCCCAGGTTGCCCAGGGAAGCTGTGGATGCTCCATCCCTGGAGGTGTTCAAGGCCAGGCTGGATGGGGCTCTGAGCACCCTGCTCTAGTGGGAGGTGTCCCTGCCCATGGCAGGGGGGTGGAATGAGATCTTCAAGGTCCCTTCCAACCCCAACCTTGCTGGCTGGCACCATTTCTGGTGGCCCTGAGCAGATTCCCCAGCCAAAGCTCCAGCACAACCTGCCTTTGGAACCTCAAACAGCCCTTCCAGGAAGCAGGAAGGGGAGGGAGCAGTGGAACTCCAGCAAACCAAAGCTTTATTGTTGGCTGTGAACTGACAGTGGCTTCCCTCTCTGTGTCCCCACACGTGCCATCACAGTTCTAAAGTGGATTAACCACCAGGAAAATGGCTCTTGTTTCCCAGCAGCACACTCAGCCTGCCTCAACTCCAACAGGGCACCAGCTTGAAGCAGCTGGAGCAGCTGGGAGCTCTCAGAGCTGTCCTGCAGCCACCTCTGCTCTCCTCCTCTTCCCTGCAACCCAGAGCCCAGGCAGCTGGGATAAAACCAGGTAGCCAGTTCCTACAGATCCATGGAAACAAGCACAAGGGGCTGGGAACGCCACGAAGGATCCCATGGGAACAATTCCATGATTCCTGGCTAGTGGAGCTCCTCCTGATCCAGATCTGACCATCCTGGAGTCCCAACTGAGCTGAGCAGTTGAGGGTTATCTTGATGGAGCAGCTCAGCAGTGCCTGGCCTCCAAAAGAGATGAGAGTGATGAAGATAATCTCTTTGAAAAGAGAAGCACAGGCTGGTGTAAGACCATTACTCTCTGTTTTAAACCCAGGGGAATTTAACACTTTGCTCTGGAATAAGAGGGATGGGGGCTTCACAGTCTAACTGGAACTTTCTGCCCTGTTCAGCCCAGATCAAGAAAACAGATGAGCTGAACTTAGGTTGGAAATTGAGGAGGATTCACTCAGAGTCTGCTCTGGCCTGGAAGGGATGACCAAGCCCAGGAGGTGTATGTATATTTGGGGAAGTTCTCTCCTGGAGAGCTGGAAGTTGTTCTGTCAGTGCTGAATAGCTCCCAAAATGTAGAGCACTTGTAGAGCAGAAATAAGGAGATGTGTCCCATGAGACCCTGATCTCAACCAGCTCCTGCTCATTCTCAACAGGCAAAGAACAAGCATCATCTTCAAGAGACACCTTAACAAACCATCCTCCATCTGAACACCCAGCCAGAAAAAAAACGATGGGCTGTGAAATCATTTTCAAATGAAAAGTCATTTTCAAACCCAATTCTTGACAAGACTGGGATGAGCTGCAGCTTTCCAGCTCAGTCAGGCCCTGAGAACCCAATTCTGTCCTCATTTACATCAGAGCAA
This sequence comes from Merops nubicus, assembly GCF_000691845.1. NCBI lineage: Eukaryota > Metazoa > Chordata > Aves > Coraciiformes > Meropidae > Merops > Merops nubicus. Next base: position 4,675 of record NW_008619364.1, on the reverse strand, counting down.
AGCTCAAAGCCTCATGAAATATTTGATGTTCCCCCTGATGCAAACGAGAGGAGAATTTGGTCCGAAATATCCTGTTTTCCCTACTGACTTTATTACAGGCTGAGTGTTAGGCAGGAGTTCAGGTTTCTTTTGAAGTTATTTCATGGCAAGGAGATGGAGCAGCAAAGATCTAGTTTGACGAGTCTAATCTGTCCTAAATATGCAAACAGTGTCTGATGAAAGAACCACAGAGGAGCTGTGGCAGCCCCTCAGTGCTGAGTTACAGAACCCACACAAACATTACTGAGCTCACAGCAATTTCAGCTGGAACTCCACTGCTAGAAATCCAACCCTGGGTACTTCACGGGTCAGCAGCTCAGGGATTTTTTAATCTACCAGTTGAAAGAGTTAGAAAGATGAAAACTTGAAACCATTATGGAAAACTTGCCCAGGAGGAAGCTGGAAAACAGCATGGAGGGAAGAATTAAAAAAAAAAAGGCAGCATAATTGGTAAAAGGGAAGAGCAGCAAAATGCAGCATTGAGAAAGGCAGAATCCCCTTTCAGCCCAGCATCCAACAGCACCAAGGACCTGAGCAAACGTGAGCAGCAGTGGAATAAATCAGGAATAGCCCACGTGGACGTGTTCCCCAGGGACTTCTCAATGCCAGCAGGAGAGGAGAGCCACGAGAGAGCACTTGGGGGTAAAAATCTCCTGCCTGGAGTCGCCAGGAAGCAAACAGGACTTTGTCCACCCCTCCCTGGGAGATGCAAAGGACCTGTTTGCTGAGCCCTACAGACTGTCCTGACCAGTGGAATCCTGTCTGCAGTCATCTGCCCAATTTATCTGCAATCCCTCACACCACCCTCCCTACTGAGTCATCTTTCTTCTGCAGCAGAGCAGTAACAGGCCAGGAGAACTGAAGCCTGCAGTAACCACGTCGTGTGTTGCTTGTCCAGTGCTTTTCCTATTTAAAGCCCTTCTCTCACATTACTCAACTGTTCCTCAGCACAACCTCATCTGCATCTGCTCCTGTGATCCCTCATCTCACAAAGGTGCAAATAAAGTCCAGGAGAGAGGCAGCTTGCCCAGGGCTGCAGAGGAATAAACAACAGCACCAAGGGCCACGTTCCAGCCCCAGCTCTGCACCCCCACCAGGCCACTGCAGATCTTGCCCTAGATGGAAACAGAGTCTTATTTCCACACTCCAACCATCCCTCCCACTGGTGTAACCCAGGAGCAAGGCTTCCTCCATGCTCACTCCACAGCTCCAGCCTCCACCTCACAGCCAGGGGAGCCTCGCCAGCAGCTCCCACCCCCTCTGTCCTCAGGTGGCTCCAGGTCCAGCAGCACAGCTCACACCTAGGACAGGTCTGGCCTTGCAAAGCTGAGCTCTCCCCAGCACTGGAGATGGCTTCAAACCTTTGGCTCTGGCTCTGCAGAACGATGAGAATCTCAGATTGACAATTACCTGTCTACAACATGCAAAGATTTACAGGGGATGTAAATCAGAGGTTGGTATCTCCTCACCAGAAATCATTCTCAAAACACAAAAAGCACAAAAATTACCAACTTGGCTTGTTGATCATCTGCATTAACCTACTGAGAGCAGCAGCAGCAGGGAAAAACATGCTCCATGTTTCTCCACAGTCCAGTCAGGACTCATCAAGTCCAACAGTTTTTGAGCTTATAAGTCTAGACTCATTTTTTCATTGCTAATAAATCCACACATACATCCAATATTCAACACAAACCAGAACAGCAGCTTTCTAGGACTTGATTCCCACACTAGTGCTTCTGAACCTCCACACAATCTTCTCAAATCCCACTCACCACTGTGTGCACACATGGGATGTGCTTCAACGTGTGCACCCGTGAATGACACCACGGAGCCCCACCTGAGCCTGTTGGATGACCTGCCTTAATTTCAGCAGTTAATTGTTGGGATTACCTGCATTAATTTCAGGCAGGGAAGCCCCTCCTGATGGGTTTTCACCCAGGGTGTGGCCAGCCTTGGGTGGGAGCTGATGAGGAGATCCCCACCTTCAGCATGAACTTGGAGGTGGGGCCAGAAGCCACCTCTAGAAGAGCTGACTGCTGGTGGTGGTGGGGTTGGGAGGTCTGTCTATGCAGTGGATGTGCTGTGGGGGGATTCTGGTTATTGGAAGGGCTTCCTGACTCTTTATAGGAAGTGGAGTTTCCAGGATGGCTCAACAAGATGATGAATTACTCTCTGGGACCCATGGTTCAGATGATTCCACCTCCCATGGCTTGGATCCTTGTCCAACCTGCTCCCTTCTGCACACCCTGAGTTGTGAGTGAGTGCATTGACTTGTTCCTCCCTCCAGTGGTTGGCACCTTGGACCTCTGGTGTAGGAGGCAAGAGTGGAGGGAGGGTTTTGGTTGCTGGTTTGCCCCTTAATGATGCTCTCCTTCTATGTTGGGGAAGTGGTTAGCAGAAGACCAGTAAAACCAGGAGTTCTGCATTTCAAGGGCTCTGAAAATGGGAGATCCACCACACCACTCCTGGCTGTGTTGTGTAAGAACACACACGAGTGTTCAGAGACAGAACTGGAGAAAAGTTCTCAAGGTCTCCATTAGTTTTCCCCTTCAGGGACACGACTTGGTTGAGCAATAAGTAAAAGGAGCAATTCAGAGTTTGGTTTCATCTCGTTGGGGTTATGGTTTTTACACAAAAGTGCCCAAAATGATGCCATCAACACCACTGGCTGGTTCTCTGCAGCTCCAGGTGACTTAGGGAAAGGCTGCAGTTTAAGGAAATATAGGGGGATGAGATCTCAGCCAGTGCTGTGGAAGGGAACTGGTGCCACCCATCAGATGCTGCTCCAGCTGAGGGACCTACCTCCTTGAAGTTATCAAACGCAGACAAAATGATCTCGTGCCCTCCTCTGACGAGGCAAACGGCTGCTAAAAGTTCTAAGACAAGGGCCTTTGTCCTGTGAAGAAAAGAAACAGTGACAGTCAGTGGCCAATCCACCTTCTTCCCACCTCCTCCTGGACACAGTTTGCATCCCCTGAGGAAGAGTCAGCCTGGGAGCTGCAGGATGCTGAGCACCAGCTGATCCAGGGCTCGTGGACTCTCCCAGGTTCACGCCCTTCTTCCCCATTTTAAAGCTTCTCAAAACATGCACCAAACCCTTTTCCTTGCAAATTCAGCTTGTGGAAGCTCAAACAAACCCAAGGGAGCTGCAGGGCAGCCTTGGCCAAAAGAGCTCCACACAAGCCTTGCTCACCACACACCAGCTCTCCAACTCAGCCCATTTCCCCCTGAGCTCAGTCATTAATAAATGGGCTAATAATTCAAATCTGTATTTTTTCCCCCATACAAATCTGAATTATTTGCTATGATAATCTGCATTATCCAGAGCCACACACAGAAAATCATCACTCAGATGTGGTTCACTGCAGTCAGTCCAGGCTGCCTTAGGATGTCTTTGCCCTCCTGAAGCAGAAATGTGGGCACCTGGTTGGCAATATTAATGGGAGAAGACAACAGATCACTGCAAGACCAGCATGCAGGAGGTTGGGGGTGAGGCAGAGAGAACCCCAGTGCTTCCTCAGGGGGTTCACATAAGGCAAAAGCACCAACTTGGACTTCATGGCCAGAGGAGCTGTGAGCAGGGAGGAAAATCATGCAGACACGTATGAAATTAGTCTCATGCTAAAGCATTGACTCAAACCAGATGTTACAGAAGAAAAGAAATACCTTTTGGCTTTCAAAGTGTCAAGGCTATCTTTGGAAAGCAGATAAAATGTTCACTTTCCTAGGAAATTTTAAATGTAGCATGTTCAATTCTTACTCGTCAATTATTCTTTATTTTTCCTAAGAAGAAAATCCAAACTCTTTCAGAGGAGATCCAGGGGTTCCTACTACAGATCTTCAGGAACCTGCTGCTTCAAAAATCAGGGTGAGGCTAAAATGATTCAGGTTTTGAACATGAAAGTTTTGTCTTCAGATGATTTTAGCCCCGTTTGAAGCTTCTGTTCATGAACAAACCCCAAACAACCCCCTTCTTTCCAAAATGAAAACACAGGCTCTCTCTTGATCCCCTGATTTCCAGGCACAGGGTATCAAAGATGAGAAAAACCATGAAATTCCCATTTATCCTCTGCTAGGTTTGCTGATTTAGGGGGTAAACCACAGGAAGGAAGGAAGGACCTACTTCCATCAGGCCAAGACTTCAAGCAGTGCACTGAAAGGCAAGCAGCCAGCCTAAGCTGATGTCTGTGCATGGAGATACACCTAGTGCTGTTCAGTTCTGCCTCCTCCCTCTCCTCACAACCCTCAGAATATCCAATCTGGCTTCGTGAGACATGCAAGAGCTCCAGGTTTTGTTGGGAGTGGCTGCTGGGGTCACAGGGGTGTGCAGGGGGAGGAGGGGACACAGCCTCACAGCCAGCCCTCCCCTCTGCAGCTCCCAGGTTACTGCTGGGGCAGCCCCAGGCAGAGCAAGAAGGAAACCCTCTCTTGAAGAGATTCCAACCTAAGGACCCCTCAGATAGAATCTAGTTAAGAAGTTTTTTCCTGTTCTTCAGGAAATTCCCACACGAAGCTGCTCGTTAGCAGCAGGGTCTTCCTTGCACTGCAACAGAGCTGGAGTGTTCCAGCAGCAGATTTTCAGCTGAATCCCAGAGTCCCAGCATGGTGAAGGATGGAAGGGACCTCTGGAGATCAT
>NW_008619363.1:2766-5057 GCF_000691845.1 Merops nubicus | reverse complement strand
GACAGAAAAATGGGATGAGGTACCATACGTGTATTACTAGCAAAAATATATTTTGCAGAGGGTTTTAAGCCCGCTGGTGTTGCCCGGGAAGAAAACACCCCCAGTGGGACCCCCGTAGTACCTCCAGGGTGGTCTTCGAGTAAAGGAGGGATGGGCAACGATCGCTTTCTTCCAAAATAAAAGGTTTTAATAACATGAAAATAACAAACAAAAAACACCTGAGGCAGGCACTGAAACAGCACCCACCCCAGGGGAGAAGCGAAAGAGCATGTGGCCTTGGGGCCAGGGGTTTTTAACAGGTTGGTAGGTGGGTTTACAAAGGCATTGTCCTGTAAGGATACAGAGATGGGTTACCTACAGGTCAGGGGTCCAATGGTGTTAGGGGATTGGTCTTGTGGTGGCTAAGCCAACCACAACCTGGGAAAGGTGGAAAATTTTGGATGTGTGCCCATGTCTGGGGACAAAGGCAACAGAAACCTCTGTCTCCAGGAGGCGCACTGCAACATACGTGGACTTGTTTTTTTCATTGTGGAATTCTCATGATGTTAAAAAGAAATATAAACTGCTAGATAATGATGTTACTGATGTTATTGCTTTGGCGGAAAGTGGGAGGAATAAGGAGAGGGTGGGATGTTGCTCTGCATGTAACATTGGGAGGGGATGTATGAGAAGGAACATTACAAGTACAATGAGAGAAACCAGAAGAACCAGAGAACATACAGTTTTTAGTTGATCAGTCAAGGAGGGGGAGGAAGAGATGAAATGATAACAAAACTCCCCCAAAAGATAATTGTTTGCTCACATCTGCCCCATAGTGCACAGTTTCCTACCCGCCATGGTAGAGGAAATGAGGTTTTATCCCCTCCGCCCTCCCCTATTGCTTCACGAACTCACACCCATGATACTGTGATTCAAGCCCCTCTTAGAGAGACTACAGGAACTGATGGCCCAATTCTAGTGCATATCCCCTTCACTACATGTGACCTAAATAACTGAAAGAAGGATGTGGGGTCTTATCAGGAAAATCCTGATAAAATGTATCAAATGGTAGAGGCTATCATGGAGAATCATAATCCAGCCTAAGGGGATGTACAGACATTGCTAAAGGATCTTTTCTGCCCTGAGGAGAAGCCACTAGTTTTGGAAAAGGCTGGGCACGAAAATTGGAGGCAGGAGCCGGGCACCACGTGGCTGCTTGCTCACCCCTCACCCCCTGCACAGGAGGGAGAAAAGGCAGAAAAATAGAAACCCCCGTGGGGTGAGAGAAGAAGAATTTACTACAAGAACACAGAAGGAACAGTAAACAACACAGTAACAATAGGTATAACAACATATAATAAATTCTACAAAAAAAAGATCACTGCACAGGCTCCGGACAGCAAAACTGCAGGTCGCACCCCCTGGACCTGGAAACCAATAGCCCTGAAAACCGCTCCTGCTCCTGGACCACCTGGCCCTATGCCCAGCTCAGCCCTGCTGCTACGGGCAGGATGTCAGCATGGCAGCAAATAACCTCCTAGCTGGTCCAGATGTCTGCCCCGGCTAGAGCTCCATCCTGACTGCAAGTAAAAACCAACCCTATCCTAGCCAAGCCAGGGCATTCCACCCCTTGTTTGATACCATATACATCATGCCCACCAGTTATTTAACAATTAACAACACACAATTTAATACACTAGCTGTTCTCCCCGAGAATTCAGTCCTTTTGTGACACACATCAGACTTCCCTGTCCTCCTGCATCACTCACCACATGCACCCAGGTCCTCGAGCAAAAGCAATCTCATGGATGGGTTTGCCTTTGCCAGAGGCAAGGTTCACCCAGACCATCTTCCCCAATACATTCTTCAGGCACACTACAGGGATTTTATCCCCTTCTACAGCATGTGGGTGTTTGGATTAAGCAGGGCTAGCTTGATTAGCAGATCCTCTTGTGTTGACCAACCAGGTGGCTTTTGCCAAGTTTGTGTCCCAGTGCTTAAAAGTTCCTCCCCCCATATCTTTCAACGTAGTTTTTAGCAGTCTGTTGCATCTTTCAATCTCCCCAGAGGCTGGTGCGTGATAGGGGATGTGACAGACCCACTCGATGCCGTGCTCCATGGCCCAGGTGTCTATAAGGCTGTTTTGGAAGTGAGTTCCACTGTCGGACTCGATTCTTTCTGGGGTGCCGTGTCACCACAAGGCTTGCTTTTCAAGGCCCAGGATGGTGTTCTGGGCGGTGGCATGGGGCACTGGATAGGTTTCCAGCCACCCAGTGGTTGCTTCCACTATTGTAAGGACGTAGTGCTTGCCT
>NW_008619363.1:0-2685 GCF_000691845.1 Merops nubicus | reverse complement strand
TGTATGGCAGCACATCTCACATTCGTGGATGACCTCTGTGATAGTGTCCATGGTCAAATCCACCCCTCAGTCTCAAGCCCATCTGTATGTTGCATTTCTTCCTTGGTGGCCTGAGGTGTCATGGGCCCACCGACCTATAAATAATTCACCCTTATGCTGCTAGCCCAAGTCCACCTGAGCTACTCGAATCTTGGCAGCCTGATCCACACACGGATTGTCTTGATGATTTTCTGTGGCCTGACTCTTGGGTACGTGGGCATCCACATGACATACCTTCACGGCTAGATTCTCTACCCGAGCAGCAATATCCTGCCACAATCCAGCAGCCCAGATGGGTTTACCTCTGCACTGCCAGTTGCTTCGCTTCCACTGCTGTAACCACCCCCACAGGGCATTCACCACCATCCATGAGCCAATGTAGAGACAGAGCACCGTCCACTTTTCCCGCTCGGCAATATCTAAAGCCAGTTGAATGGCTTTCACCTCTGTGAACTGGCACGATTCACCCTCTCTTTCAGTAGCTTCAGTGACTTGCCATGTGGGACTCCACACAGCAGCCTTCCACCTCCGATGTTTCCCCACAATGTGACAGGACCCATCAGTGAACAGGGCGTGTCGCTTCTCGTCATCTGGCGGTTTGTTATATGGTAGGGCCTCCTCGGCATGTGTCACCTCCTGCTCTGGTGGCATCCCTAAATCTTTGCCCTCTGGCCAGTTTGTGACCACATCCAAGATTCCTGGGTGGCTGGGGCTACCTCTTCTAGCCCGTTTTGTTATCAGGGCAACCCTTTTACTCCACGTGGCATTATGTGGAGGAGAGCCTCCCTTTGAACATCCAGCCCAGAACTGGTAGTCAGGGTGCCGGGAGGAGCTGTGCTTCAGTGCAGACCACCTCTGAGGTAGCTGAAACTCCTTCATATGCTGCCAATATTTCTTTTTTTGGTTGGAGTGTAATTGACCTCGGATCTTTTGTATCTGTATTCTTTATTGCAGCGCTGGATGCACAGGGGATTGCTCTGTCTAACATGCGTGCCTCCAAAAGTTGAAAGCTAAATATTTATGCAAGTTACACATACATATTCATGACAATTTACAGAAAGTTCAACCCCTTTCCCCCAGGGTGATCATCATCTCTCCCCCTTCATGTCAGTTTGTGATTTCTCGGTCTCTGCTCCCATCCAGCGTCCTACAGTTATTACTTAAAATCGTTCTTCTTCTGGGTCACTTGGTAGAGAGGACTCACAATCAGACTGTAGTCTGGGATGTGCATTCTCTTGGAACCCACAGGACCCAAGAAAGTCTGTGTTTCCTTTTTGGATGTTGGCAGTGACATAGCTAATATCTTATTGATTATGTTCATTGCGATTTGGCAATGCCTATCTTTCCATTTTTAGTGAACGAGCCTATTTTTGGCTTTTTGCCTAGGCAAACATGGGCAAGGAGCACCGTCTCCTGGTTTAAGTGGGAATTCGACTTGGAATTTTATAGAATCAATTATAAAACCAAAGAATATTTATATTTTGAGACTTCATCTGATTGGTTGGCTGGCATCCGGAAGCTATATAAAGCGCCGCCCGAGTGCGAACTTTCTCTTTCTCTTTTTCCTCTGGCTGGAGGCTGCTCTGCCACTCCGAATTCGCACATCTGGTGGGTAAGCAGACGGAGAAGGGGTGAGGAAAACGGTCTACTGCCCAGAGCTGACTCCCATGCTCAAATGGATGGGTGTGGAGGTGCTCGCTCCCAGCTGCAGTGTAGAGAATGTTTTAAATATATTGTACTGCCCAGACTAGCCCAAGGGCTACTGCATGCACAAACTCCTGTTTAATTTGTTCAAAGGCTCGTTGCTGCTCAGGGCCTCATTTGAAATCATTCTTCTTCTGGGTCACAATGGGGCTGGCGTTTATTCAGCCCCTTTCTGAATCCGCCGGCTCCCTATCCGCTGGAGCCGGGCTCAGAGATCACCTCCCTTCCCTCCAGCTGCAGCTGCTTGCCAGAGCCAGTGCCACGGCTGGCCACTGGAGTGTACCAGAACCTTGGTGATTTTATTGTCGTTCTGCTGCTAAGGTTGTAACCTGAACCGGAAGCTCAGAATCCCTGGTGGTCTAGTGGTTAAGATTCAGCACTTCAGCGCCACAGCCCGGGTTCGACTTCCGGCTAGGTAGCCGCGGGTCCTGGCCACTACAGGTATTTGCTGTGGTTCCTTCTGCCATGCCGCCGCAGCTCTGGCCACTGCCGCTGCCATTTTGTCATCGCTGGTCTAAAATTCCCGTCACCCATCCGAGCTTCCGGTTGCCGCCATCTTGTCATCGCCGGACTACAGTTCTATGAGTCAGTCAGAAGAGGAATATTGTCTCAACCTTGTCATCAGAGACTTGGACAATCAGATACCTGTTGGGAAGGGGCTCCGGAGAGAAGAGACGCACTCCAGGGAGTAAATCTGTTTATTAAAAAATTTTACAGCCTTTTCTAGCAGACAAGCGACAGCCCCCCGAACCCCATGGGTTCACAAGCCTGTTCACACACCTAAGTCAAGCTACTGATTGGCAAAAGCCACTGTCCATGCACCCTGTCAGCCCTGGCATAGCTCAGAGTTGTTGTGAGAAAGTTTGCCAATGTTTACATACTTGTCCGGGTGAGCAGCCAACAGAATCCATTAATTATAAATATTTGCTATTTGAGAGATAC
>NW_008619362.1:15547-26706 GCF_000691845.1 Merops nubicus | reverse complement strand
CAGAAATGAGTGACAGAGGATGTTGCTGTGGGTCATGCAGACACAGGAGTCGGCCGCTCAGGACCTCGGTCTGGGAGAAGAAGTGAGGCTCATGGTGAAGAAAGATTGTAAAAACCTTAAACATAAGGTGAAATAACTTCTGATACGATAAAGAAATAGGAACTTTAGGAAGTTGAGTAGAGGAGTCATCTGTTCACAGCAATAGGTCAGCAAAAGTATCTATGCAACAGTATTCTGGAAAAAATAATTTTAAAATGTGTTTTGAGGGTCAATGTATAAAAGAAGGTATTTTAGCCATTTAAATACAAGACAAGTAGACTCTTTGAAAAGTTTTATGTAGAAGAAAGGATGGAAGTGTGTCTTAGATGCATTATGCAGAAAAAGTCTGCAAAACTTGGAACACGACCTGAACATGAGAAACTAGACATGATGTCTAGATGACTGGCCTACAGAAAGCTAGGATAATAATATTTTCCACAGTGATGGAGAAAGAATTCAGTAGGAAAGCTGGATTGCAGAAGAAGATTAGGAAGGTAAAGAGACCTTTCAACATCAGATATCTTTCTACAAGTTATACAAAACCCTGTCATCTCTGTACTACTGAAATAGTGTCTGATTTTGTTTGGATCTTGCTCAGGTCATCTGAGTTCCTTGTGGAGTAAAGGATTATTTGGCTTGAGCCAAGCTAGAATTTTGCTTGTAATGAAAATATTTGGACCATAAATATGTCTTTATTAAAAAACAAAATAAAACAAAACAAAACACAAAACCAACTATTTAATTTATACCATGCAAATCCAAGGTACTGTCTTAAACAAATTAAATCCATTTTAAATTTCAGATAAATTTTGATCCCTGTCAATACCACTGAAACAATATTGTTGGTGAAATCTTACAATGAAGGCCCAAACCTAGTAACTGCAATTTTTGTGTGGTCTGAGATCACCTAATAGAGTCCTTCCAAGTACTTCACAGACAGAATAATGTTATAGAGGAAAGTTCAATTATGCCATTACTACATGTTTTAACAGACCTTCTCTACTTTAAAAACAGATTATAAGCCGATCATTTGAACTCTCAAGATGGACAAATAGCATCTTTTAAAATCCAACAAATAATTTTTCTCATATGTACTTTCATTCTTCGAATGAATATATGGTAGGGCTTCCAGTCTGTGGAGTTAAATATCTGAGGCTCCATAAAATCTTATTTTTAGAATGGGGAACAAAATAACCATGCATATTTATATATATGTAAAAATAGATATGCATATAAATATTTATACCATTATACACACCCTCCCACACTTGCATTTATGTAAGACACATAAACACCACAGATACAGATACAAAACATTTGATATATAGATATAACCTGTGTATAAATGCTGATCATAGTAACAGAGCATTTTAAAAACACACAATTTTTACTGTATAATTTACATCTGAAGTTTACATCTAGATCTCTTAAAAAGAAAAAACAAACTAGATTTTTGCAGTTCTTTAAGATTATGAGTTGACCCTAATTTTACATGACACTAAAACATGACATGACAATGAGGTTTATCTTTAACCAATAAGTACTATATGACCAGTCACGTTTAAACAGGTCTAAAGTTATATTTTACCTAGCATACATTACTTGAAGCTGTGATCATAACCAATCCCTGAAGATGTAGTGAAAAAAAATACTGAGAGACATGAAGAATCACTCTACACACACCAATAGCCATAGTTTGATCTGGTAAATGTGATCATAAAGTAGAATGTGTCTTACTTATACTGAAGTTCAATAGTCCATATTAAGTTCTTTTGGCATTTCAATATCAAGGCAGTAAGCTCAGTAAAAATGAGTTAAAGCCGTTGACTGTCAGGATTGCAAGGTTGTGGGTCTGCTCAGCCAATATACAGTGGGCGTATGCACAGTATGTATGAGAGCAGAATGAGTCAGAGCTGTCTAGCTCAACAGTTAAAAACAACTCAGCATAATGGATTTCTTTTTCACTTGTCATTATTCTCAGGAAAAACTTTGCCAAGTTTTCAGGCTAAGATTTGGACCAGAAACGAAAAAAAAGAATGACACTACCCTGTCCCTGGTCGCTACTCCATGGCCACAGTTCCACATAGTTGACTGTGATGGTCAGTCCTTATCTGTGCCTCTAAAGCATTCTCAGGCCTGATTTTCCTTTCTTTCACCATATCTGGTGTGCTAGGCATCCACAGTAACAGTTTGGTGGCACACTAGATATGGTCCGAATCTTAGTCTGAAAACTCAACAAGGAGCCTACAACAAATATGGAAGTACAGGGCTCATTGCAGACCAGCTGTTTTTAAATATTATTAGAAAACAAACAAACAAACCATGAAATAATTTTTTTTTTCTTTATTTCTTGTCTCTAATATTCTCTAGATGTTTTATATAAGTGAAGAGTAGAAAAAATAATTTTAAACGTGTGACGTTAGTGGTCAGTTGACCAGGCTTTGATAATTAAAACTTTTGTTACTTTGGAAATGGAGTCTCTCCTTTTTTATTGGTAGAGCCTGACATACACTGATTCCAAGAGCTGCACAGTCTAGAGGCAGGAAAACACTTATATCCAGGTTGCTCAGGATACAGATAATACAGAAAAGGTCATCTGCATAAGTTTAATTTTGTTCTTCCAACTTTCATAAGGATCGTGACAATTGAGAGATAAAAAAAAAAAAGGCAACATTCCCTAGGCCTTAGTGATAGTCAAGCTCTAAAAGTCAGAGGATGTCTCACCACTGTTGAGTGGAAAAAAAACTAAAAGTAAATGTCACCAGTTATTCCCTTGTTAGTCTTCCAGCCACGATTACTTTATCATTACTAGTAAATGCCTTGTAGGGTGGTGGAAAATTGCACTGAAAAAGGGCCAAACATAAGCAGACATAAAAATCTTAAGGCGTTCCAAAAGTGGTTTTGAACATCGTCCTCAGCAGGGATATCAGGATCACAATCACCTTAATTGAAAAACTAGACTAAAGACAGTTGGGTTTACAGCTTGCAATTGGATCAAGCCTTTCCTCAGAGAGGTACAAACACAATTGTTACGGAAGTATTTGCTTCAAATTCTGTTTCCCAATACAAACTTTCTCACTGCATGGAGTTGTCCCCTGTGGCTGAGGTGCTGGAGGCAGAAGAACCCACCTGCAGCCCCAAGAAGGATATCTGCCTTGTGCACATGATGGGACTAATCATGGCTGGAAGACTAACAAGAGAATAAATGGTGACACACTTAAAAAGGCAAATTCAGATTTCTTATTGCTATCTATGAAATCTGACCAATTCTGTCATATACAGGAGGAATTTTAATAGACAGAGACATATGACAACAATCTTTATCAAAAGATTAAAAACAAAATTAATGACCGCTAAAGTCACTGTTACCTTTAAGTGACAATTACTCTTCTATCAGCTATTAAATTTACAGCCAGATTTGTGTTTTGTTTTTGTTTTTTCTCCTTTAACATTTTGAAATTAAAGAAATTTTATAACTATATAATTTACAGAAGAGTAGTTTACTTTTCCCTGAGGGTTTCCAGGCAAGAACAGCTGTTTACCAAACATTACCTGCATATGTTACTACCACATTTCAAATGCTAATAAGCATACCCAACTACCATAGAATATGTCAGTTTCAGCGTTTAATAACCAATTCCACCAATTTATTGTCTCAGAATTTCTATTGTTTGCTTGATATGCTTTATCACACCAGAGTAGCATATAACAAATTATAATGTTTAAGTATAAATCACACATGTCCCCAGATAAGTAATCAGTTAAAAATAAAAGAAATAAATATTCATTTTTAAATCAAAGTATATAATTTCAGCAACAGATTTCTTGCCTGAAGTAAATCAGATCTGCTTAACAGTAACAAAACAAATATGAAATTGAGGAACTTATCATCTGTCTCTTCTCACCCTGTGAGGTAATTCAATTCCTGCAGAAACATCAAAAGAAGAAAAGATTAGAAAGTTGGTACAGAAATACAAATACTTTTCTTTCTATCCCTTTCTAAGTTCAGCCTCATAAATATATAATAATTTTTGAGGAAAAAACTCAAACTCAATCATATTACCAGCAATATTCCTCAACAAACTTCCAGTAAAGCAATTAGAGACTATCAAAGTCCATGCCACGTGCCCTCCCATTTCCAAATTCTACATGTCTGTTAGATGCTAATAATCTGTTTCAGACAAAAGGTAAAAAATTATATGTCAAGAAACAAGCAATATGTATAATGACCAAAGTCCTAGTCTCAAACTTTTGATAGCTGCAAACAGAGACTTTATATGATTAGCATTTCTAATTTAATAATTCATACTGAATCATCACCCTTTATTATTACAGTTATTATCTTTTCTTAAAATATCTAAAAGCAATTTATGCCTTCCTCACATATTTAAGTTACCCAGGAAATGATGCCAATGAAAAGTCTCTGGGATCCAGATTCCAACAATTAAAATATTTGATACTCAAATGCAGAAATTGGCAGCTTTAAATATGATGCATTCATACAGCCTACGCGTTATCTGGTTTTTAGGAGCAGGACTATAACAGCCTCAGAATTTTTATTTGATTACATAGTCTCAAAGGTTTCAAATTCACTCCCTGACAATGCTATAAACAAAAAAATAAAATCCACTTTTTTTCAAGATTCTTAGCTGACAAGCTTATCACTCACAGTATTTTTAAAAAGTCTGTATAGCACAAGACAGCAAGATCAGTTTTGAATTATTATTTTTCATTTCAACAAATATTCACACTCAGTGTCCTGATACATTTTTCTAGGCTTGCTAGCAAAAGTGGCGTTTGTTACCTTGTTTTCTGTTTTCCTCCAAAGGGAACCATGTTAAGATTATTTTTTTTTTTTATTAATTATTTTAAAAATAAATTTAATAAAAAGAGAGATTACCTCTCCTTTTACACTTTGTATATACAGACAAACAGTTTTCCATTCCTTTTACTCCAGTGTCAAGTATAACATATTCTTGGCAAACAGACATGCAAGTTTCTGAAAAAAATTCCACGGAAAACTCTGGCAATTTAGCTTGCCTGATAGCATCTCTGCCTGTCAGTCAGCAGAGAGTATTATCTTTTAGACATAATATTAGTCAGTAGCACAGTTTACCATTACATCACTTTCATAATTTGTTCATACAGTCTGTCTCTGGCCTTATCAGCATTTATTCCTGAGTGCTACAGGAGAAAAGTAGTGGTTGTACCAGTGCACATTGTTAAGTTACAGAGCAAAGCTTGTGCCACCGCTGTAAATGCTGCTTTTACTTACTTGTACTTATTACATCTGTTGTCTGACTTTTACTCTTTGGCCATGAAATTGAAACTATGTCTTCTTGAAGCTTTCACAGGTGGAAGGTACTTTCTTTTTGACAATTCTGTCTTCTATTTCTTTTCATCAGAATCACATACTGTTTCCCTGTCATTTCTTCAGACTCTTCGGTTGTCAGTTAGAGGGGGGAGAAATGAAACCCTAAGAAGTGTTGGCTTTTTTCATTGCTGTGAAACCAAAAGGAAAATAGAGAAGATAATAGGGTAATACTCAGCAACTCAATTTATACATTCTGCTTCTTTTTCCATTATCCTATTGACTCCACAGTTATCTTATCCAAATCTTCCTCATGGCAGGATGACCTCTAATGATCATGCCATTAAGACAACAGAATTAAGAATTCAGGATTCTTCATCAACATTTTGTCACCTTTCTGACTGTAAAGAGCAAGCAGCTTTTTTTTTTTTTTTCCTAAAAGATTTTCAAAAACAACTATAAGTGGTCCTATCTCTTCTGTAAGACAAGCTGCAATTTGTAACCCTAATAATGATTGTCCAAGTTTTAAACTGAAGAATTGAATTGTTACATTTTAAGGAAACTTTTCTTAATGAAATCAAATAAAACAGAAGCTGACTTTTTGTTTCAATGGATTCTATATAGGTGGGATGCAGAATCTGATGCTGACTCAGATTAGTTGAAATAGCATTTGTCACAGTAATTTGCAACAAGCTAACCATCTAAGAATCTTTGCTCTTAAAAAGTGGCTATTGCTGACAAAGTTTTGCCAGAGACAAAAGCCATTTCTGTTTACTTAAGCAACAATGATACATTCTATTTTTTCTTTTTTATTCCTTTTTTTGTAGGAGAACAGACTCACAGAGGCAGTATTCTGATTCATTCACCATGAGTTATATTGAAACCAAAAACCAGCAGCCTCACTTAGAAATTTCAAATTGAACATGCAGGGCTGGGAGGTGGAATAAACTTTTTAATTTTTAAGCTAAATCTTTTTGAACGGGGAACTTAGAAAACATGATAGACATTGAACTTGAAATATCATTTTTTCAGAGACACATTTCATAGTGGGATCAATGTTGTGAATGTTCACCTTCTCCGTTTAGACTCTCTTGCAGCAATTGTAAAGAGCTGTAACTCATGTTAATGACAATAAAAGCAGGCACTTCATTGACCTGCCTGAATGGTTTTGTGGGTTATCTACACAGGAAAGCTAGAGTGCCAGGCTGGGAATTTACTGCACAGCAGTTGCTCTATACAGCTGTTTTCTACAATGAACATTTTAACTGCACCTTAAGTAGGACTTTTTGTGTGTTTTCTTCCTCTGTAGATGCGGAACTATTCAACTCACCTACTCCCTGAAAAATGTTAACTGTTCTTCAACTTGGTCAACAGAAAAGCTACTATTAAATCATTAGACTACTGAAAATTATCCCTCTCCCCTCAGTTTCAATTTCACTGGCAACCCCTCTTCCCACATTTCTCTAGTGGACGGATTCTCCATAGCAAATGGAGCTCCCAGAATAGCGGGGCAAGATGATGGGCGCCACTCCTGGCAGTTACTATATGATTGGGATTGGACTGATCATATGGGTCTTTCCATCTGCCATGGCACGGTTCTAGAGTCAGGTTGCTCCCTTCTGCTCACTATGCTGTGAGTGAATGTGTTGACTTATTCCTCCCTCCAGTCACCCAGCATGTTGGATTGTTGGTCTATGATTTAAGAGTGGAGGGAGGACTTTGGTTGCTGGCTTACCTGTTGATGGTAGTATCCTTCTATGTTGGGCAAGTGGTCAGTGGAAGAGACAGCCAGCACGACTTAATCAAGGGCAAGTCCTGCCTGACCAACCTAGTGGCTTTCTATGATGCTGACTGTATCAGTGGACAAGGGAAGAGTTATGGATGTCACCTATCTGGACTTCTGCAAGGTCTTTGACTTTGTCTCCCATGACATCTCTCTCTCTAAATTGGAGAGATATGGATTTGATGGATGGACCATTTGGTGGATAAGGAATTGACTAGATGATCAAATCCAAAGGGTAGTGGTCAACAGCTATATGTTCAGTTGAAGAGCTGTGATGAGTGATATCCCTCAGGGGTCTATACTGGGACCAGTGCTGTTCAATATTTTCATCAATGACATAGTGGGATGAAGTGCACCCTCATAAAATTTACAGACAACACCAAGCTGAATGGTGTGGTTGACAAGCCGGAGGAACAGGAACCTGTCCAGAGGGACCTGGACAAGATTGGGAAGTAGGTCCATGTAAATTTCATAGAATCATAGAATGGTTAGGGTTGGAAGGGACCTTAGAGATCATCTAGTTAACACTACCTCCTCCACCCCCCCACCAATATGGGCAGGGACACCTCCCAATAGACCGAGCTACTCAAAGCCCCATCCAACCTGATCTTGAACACCTCCAGTGATGGAGCTATCCAGAGATTCCGTGGGCAACCTGTTCTGGTGTCTCACCACCCTCATAGTGAAGAACCGTTTCCTTACATCTAGTCTAAATCTTCCCTCTTCCAGTTTGAACCCACTACCCATCAGGGCTATCAGTACAAACCCTTGTAAAAAGTCCCTCCCTAGCTTTCTTGTAGGTACCCTTCACATACTGGAAGGCTCCCCACAGTCTTTCCTTCTCTAGACTGAGCAATCCCAATTCTCTCAGCCTGTCCTTGTTGTCCAGAGCTGGACATAGTGCTCCAGTTAGGATTTCATGAGAGTGGAGTAGAGAGGGAGAATCACCTCCCTCAGCCTCATGAGTTTCAAAAAGATCACATGCAAGGTCCTGCATCTAGGTCAGGGAAACCCTGATATCAATACAGGCTGGGGGATGATGTGATTGAGAGCAGCCCTGCAGAGAAGAACTTTGATGTACTGGTGAATGAAAAACTGGACATGAGCCAGCAGTGTGCAGTTGACAACCATATCATGGGCTGGATCAAAGGAAGCGTGGCCAGGAGGTCAAGGAAGGTGATTCTGCTGCTCTGCTCTGGTGAGACCCTACCTGGAGTAGCTCTGGAGTCCTTAGCACAGGAAAGACATGGATGTGTTGGACTGAGTCCAGAGGAGGGCGAAAATATTATCAGAAGGATGGAACAGCTCTTGTATGATAAAAGGTTGAATGAGTTGTTGTTTAGCCTGGAGAAGAGAATGCTCCAGGCAGACTTTATTATAGCCTTAAATAAACAAAGGGGGTTTATAAGAAAGATTTTTAAACTAATAGAGGGTAGATCTAGTATAGTTATAAGGAAGAAATGTTTTACTCTCCCTTGGTGAGTGAGTATTTCTTCTGGTTATATCCTTTAGTGAGCCCTCACCCCCTTTGGGTGAGAGACCCCCTTGGAGTACCCTTGTGTGGGAAGTGTGCACACATTTTGGTTCATTTTTCTAGTAAGAATATTTTTTAAAGCTTAGGAATCAGTTGTGTAGTACTAAGTTCCTGACTCACATTCAAATTTGTAATTTTGTCAGGAGAGCCAAGTAATTTTGGTTACAATGAATACACATTTTGGGTAGCTACCTGTCTGTTTTGTGAGTGCCTCCATAACAGCAAGTGAACCCAAATCTTGTTTGTGGACTATAATCTAATGATCTATTACAGCCGTTAGAGTAGGAAGAAAGTCTCACTTTATATTTTGTTTAGTATCGTACTAACATCTTCCTGCAAAGTATCTTCCTGCCAAAGCAGGATAGTCATGTGTTGGTGCATTTTGATCTACACTATCTCTGTTGTATTCTACATTTACTTTACAATATCAGGTATTTCAGATGAATAGGAGATTCCTGAGGAAAGACTGAAAGAATTAGAAAGAAAATTGAGTTGTAATCAAACTGCTGCAATAGGCTGTAGTTTTCTTACAAAGAGACAAAATCAGTCCATTTTTAAAAATATAGAAATTGATTTACTTATAGCAGACCCTTGGGAATCAACTGAAATTATAATGTTATTTTCAAGTGCTGCACTTCCCACAGTTTAAGAAGCAGTTTTCTTTGAAACAAATGCCCTTTGCTGTTTTTTTTCCTCTCAAATGAATTCTATATCATGTATAATAATTTCATGTATGCTGTCTTTAATGTCTTCTGTCACTGTATATTTTGCATTTCTTGACTAAATTTAAATTATATTGTGCAAATTTATTTTTATTTGCCCAAGTGTCACTACTATGACACTTTAATGACCATTTAAAAGACCAATTTAAATGGAACTTATTTGCAAGTCAAACAATAGAGCTTTTCCCAGCAAACAGATAAGACTCTTTTATATGTAAGCATGTTTACAAATGTGTCTCATAATCTTGGATTCGAGTGTTAGAAACCTGCAGTCAAACCTCCTACCTATATCTGTGAATAAACACATAAGCAACTGGAGGTCTGTTTAAACCTAGCAGATGGATGGTCCTTGCCTGAACAGATTGCAGTAGAGGCAGTGTGGGATGCAGAGCCACCCATTCTGAACTGCAAACTCGAGCAGTCTGAGGTAAAGAAGGACACAATTAGGTGTTCTTTATCTCTCTCTTTTTTTTTTTTTTTTTTCTCTAGATGAAGGCAAATTCTCTCCCACCCCAACTCTACAAACCCATTTTACATGAATAGATTGATATGCATTCGCTTGCATTACGAGCAAATTGCTTCCTAATGTTTCCTGATCTGAAGGACACGCCGAAATGCTCACAGTTTGTGAAAGATAAAAATATGCTTAGGGCTTGTGTCTGTGGAGGAGAGAGAGAGTTCTTGGATGATTTCTTTACAGATGATCATTTCCTTTGGCTTGGTATGTAGAGACATTATTGCATTTCAGTCTGATTTGATTGTACTTCTCACTTTTTGCAAAGGGTGCTGTAAGCTCAACATAGATGCTTTTATAAGCAAACTGCAACAGTCTGAAATAATTTCACTAATGAAGGTAGAGAGGCAGGAAATACTGACATGTTCTTCCTTGCCTATATTTGTGGGTCTTTCTAGTGCTTTCTTCACTCCCTCCACTGCTGCTGATGTACGTTTATATAAAATTTCACGTTCTTCCGACAAATCTCCCTATCATGTATTTTTTGGGCATGCATCCTCCTCCCAGTGGATGCTACATTTTGTTTCTCAGCTTCTCACAAAATCAACACAAACCCTCTTTACATGACCTCACAATTCACTGTGTCATCTCCCTGAACTTAACCTCAAAGACATTGATAATTTCATACTAAGGGGACAACCATATCAAATAGGACCACTAGGATGCAGTCTTTTGTTATACAACTGTATATGTCACACTCAATACATTACAAACCAGTACAGCCTTGTTTCTAAGGCTATAATGGGTCTTTGAGAAGCCCACTTTCATTCCGTATAAAATTTAATCTAAGAGAAAAAATACTTGTTTAAAGATTGTTCTATTCTATATAGTGAATAGATGAATAATTGAACTGACAAAAGCTATTCAGTTTTCAATTCTTACCCTGCTTTTTGAATACTGAAATCTTGTTGACTTATTCTGGCAGTGATATCAAGGACAAAGAAGGAAAAATTTGTTCTAATAATCCATCAATTGCCTCAGCACCATCATTAATACTTCCACTTGGGTTATTTAGGTATCTATAATGAAAACAAAGGCTGCATACTTTCTTGTCTCATGCTGGTGAGAGATAGTATAAAATCCTACTACATGAAATTGATAGCATTTTTATGTCTTTATTGTACAATGTATTCATGTAAATGTGTTTGACATGGGGTAAAAGCAAAGGCAGAATAATTCTCACAGTGTATGTCCATTTGTTTAAAACCATTATTAGGCTATATTACAATTGGAGTTTTTCCCCATTTTCTTTATTA
>NW_008619362.1:4637-15516 GCF_000691845.1 Merops nubicus | reverse complement strand
GAAAGAAAGCACCAACATTTCTTTGACTGTTAAGCACTTGTTGAATATGAGCAAATAATTTGAGCCATATTATAGCATGTATTTTCCATAATTAAATGTGCATACTTGTAGGGTCCTCCTTGAGCTTCAACAATTGTTATCTATATTATTTTTTTTTTAATTCTAGAAGAAGTTTAGTATTAGGCGGAACTGGAAAGATAAAGAAAATAAAAACACAGACACAGCCAAGGTAAAAAAAACTTCAGTCTTTTGGAATATTACAAGTTTTATCATGGAAAATTTTTCTTCTGTTTGTATTGCTTGATTCCATCTATACCTATACTTCTTCCTGTTGAGAACAAACTTCTCCAAACGAGCTTTACAGAAAATTCTCAGAAAAGCCAATGAAAAAAACAAACAGAAGGACAAAGAGGATACCAAAAAAACAGTAAAATCTTGCATGCCTTAATAGTGTAGCATGCAAAGGCCAAATCAGAAGCTGAACACTGGGAAAAGTACTATCTTTTATATTCCTGACACAAAGCAAAATTCATAACAATAACCTTTCAATTTTTCACTTTGTTTTTTTTCCATTGCAAGTCTAGAAAAACGTTTTAGAAAAGACCATTACTGATTTTTTTAAAACAAGTTGACCTCCTGCTTTCTAAATATTAGCAGTATCTGCATGTGATTTTAATGTTCCTGAAATGTGCCAGACCATCAGTCTGGCAGAATGAAGTCTCTTTGTTATCCATTGATACTGTTTAGAACTGGCAGAGAACTGTTCTCTATCACCACCTACCAATGCTGTCACCTGGCACAAACATTTCCATGAGTGGGTTATTTTTGGATCATTACCTCCCAAGGACAAGGAGTATGTCTTTATTTGTTTTTCTATGTCTAGCAAAGTGTGAAGCTCAGCATAGAGATTTAAACACTATGTAGCAATAACAATATGAACAATAACTAATGATATGATAAAGAGATGTTTATCCTTCCTGCTGTCCTTGGTAAGATTGCCAGAAAGTTGGTACTTAGTTAATCACCTCCAGCTGTTTCAATTGCAGCTCTCTGTGACTTTTTATTCAGAAGAGGTTGCTTTGTTTCCTTAAGATGAGAAGTAAACATTCTTATATCTACCAACCATTATAGTATAAACCACATATTTTCATCTAGTAATTCCTGAGATGAAAAGAATTGGTTTTTGTCTATTTGTAAATGAACGTTATCAAGCCAAATAACACATGGCTGAACTTTAAACTACTTTTAAAATAAAGTAATTCTTAAACCAAGAATTCCTAGTGTTGCAGGATGCAGCGCATGCTTTAACATACTGTTCTAAGGGTTAGGTATGCTCAACATGCAAATGTTGCAACTTATTTCCAATTTCATTATTTCTGCTCTCAGCACATTTGTTTCTGCAAAATTTGAATCAAAACAACCCCCAAGTCACTCCACATATGCAGGTTTGATATTAACAGTACTATAAAAGTCTTGGTTGTCAATGCTGTAAAGTGGAATGATGTGGGAGGAAATAAAAAACTCACAGCTGAAATGTTACATCTTTGCCAATTTTAGAAAATCAAAGAAAATAGATTTTGTCTTCTGTTTTTTTAAATTGTTCAATCTCAGTGAAACAACTCAGAATGATCTTTCTGGTCACTGTGAGAATATGAGCTTTCAAAAAGTAGTTTATTAATACATTCAGGATTTTGAGGGCTTCCCTGCTGTGCCATTAGGCTCAGTAAAGTCACTGTATACATCTTTTCATGGTAGTATGAAATTTCACACTCCTTAATCTCCACTCTATAAAGACTTTCACTGAAGTCAAAGAAGGTTGTTTTATTGACTAAATAAATATTGGTAAAGTGCTATAGGATTGCTCTTGATATTGGCAGAATTGTTTGCATATAGTCCTGATTTTTTCCTGTAAAGAGGGTCAGGATGTTTAGTCAAGGTTTAGGATAATTTCTTTCTGCATGCTGCCCATGGCTGTTGTGTTCAAGTGAATGATTTTCTGGCATAGTCCAGTTTGTTTTATTAATATTCCTCCTTGATCAAAATATGAACCAAAATATAGAGATGCAGAACGACTTAGGTAATACTTATAGCCCTGGCACAAAACTTTTTGATCAAGTCATCATGTATTCACTACATCAGAGATGTGGTAGTTGAAAGGCTAGTGTCTGGTCTTCACCATATTCATTTAGCCTGATTATCACCACAGAAGAATTAAAAAAAAAAAAAAAAAAAAATGTGGAGAAATCAGAGAAAAGCAAACAAAAGCTTATTGGAAAGAGGCAAGAATGAGGTATCAATCAGTTTGAGCCTGCTCTCAATATAACAGACACCAACAAAATGCAGTGAGTTTATTGGAAGCCCCCTGCACATGGTGCCTGTGTCCATCTGTGTCCAGGTGCTGGCAGTGGGGGCGATGCAGAGTGGCCTCTGTGAAGAGATGCCAGGGGATGCCCCGTGATGGACAGAGATGGTTTCATCTGGCTCCAGCCAGGTTCAGTGGACTCACCACATGACACAACTAGGTCCGTCAACTAAAGTGGTGATGCCTCTAGGACAATATCTTTAAGAAAGTTAAAAAAAAACAAGCACGGGCAGTAAGGAATGTGGGGGAAAAAGTGAGAAATAGTCCTGTGAGCACCAAGGCTAGAGAATAAGGAAGCAAAGCAGTTGTTTCAGGTGCTGGAGCAGTCCTTGCAGCCCATGGAGGTACCGTATTGTCACGCTCCGCTCAACTCAGTGGACATGTGATGGTTTGTTTGCTGTGATCTCAAAGTGAAAAAGAAAATCCAGAAGGGGAATTTCACTTCAATCAGACAGTAAAACTTTATTGTTTGTCCATAAAGCGGTGAGCAATAGGTAAAGATGTGACAGGAAAAGTAATAGAGGGGAAAGAGAGTAATAGCTACCGCCACAGGTCCAAGGCGTCCCTATGGTCCCAGGTCCATGTGGCATCCTGCTGGTCCTTCTGATTGTTATGGTCCTCAGTGGGGGAAAGCTTCTCCAAATCAGTTGCTAAGAAGCCATCTTTTATGCCAGGTGATGCACTTTGCTCCTCCTCTGTCCCATGGACTCCTGCCAGTCTCCGCCTTTCTCCTGTCAATCTTCACCGTCTCGAGCGAGGCTACCATGCATGCCCAAGGAGGAGTGTCCGAGGCGTGGTCTGCCATAGAGGCAGGTAGCTTTTGGCCAGGAGGTGGATTTACATATTATAACGATATTATAATGAGCAAAGTTCACCTAAGTCTGTGATTTCTTCATCAGTGCCAAAATATCAGTCTTCCTTAATAATAGCTAGGCAGTTGAATTGAGCAGGTCCAGCTCCTCCAGGTAACGCAGAAAGGTTCAGCACAATACATGGCAGAGTACTGGGCACCTCATGACACAGTCACAGTACACTGCACAGCACAGCTCTGCACAGGACGCTTCATGCCATGCAGTTCTGGCTCCATCCTGGGCTCTGCACCCATGTATCCATAGGAACCGCATTCCATTCCAGGGATTGGCAGCTCCCTTTCAGGCAGGCAGCTGCAGATTCTTGTCAAGATGTTACCCAAAGTTCCAGGGTACCTGATGGTCCAAGTCTCTGATGACAAGGTTAAGACAATATTCCTCTTCTAACCAACTCTTACACATAGTGGAGCAGACATTTGCTTGCAACTCATACAGGATTACATACTGGAGCAGGATCATCCTGAAGGACTGCACTGCATGGAGAGGACCCATACTAGAGCAGAGAGAAAGTCTGAGGAGATTGTTAAGGGCTGACCACAATCCTCCATTCCCCGCCATCCCTGTGTTGTTCAGGGCTGACATGGTAAAGGAATGGGGAGAGGAGTGAAGTTGAGTCTGGGAGAAAAGAGAGGAGAAGAGGAAAGTGTTATTTCCATTTCTCTGTTTTGCACCATCCAAATCTATTTAATTAGCAATAAGTTATTTTTCCTCAAGTCAAGTCTCTTTTCCCTGTGATGATCATTACTAAGTGAACTTCCTGTCTTCATCTCAGCCCAGAGTTTTTCCATCTTGTTTTCTTCTTTTGAGAAAGGAGAGAGAGAGAGCAGCTGGCATGAGCATCTGTCAGCCAACCAAGGTCGACCCATCCATGACTGGGGCTGAAGTACTTGTCATTCAAGGCAAAGCTGAGGGATTTGGGCTTGTTCAGCCCAGAGAAGGAATAGCTTTGGGGAGTCTCACCCTGGTCCTCCAACATTTACAGGAAGGTCACTGAGGATATGAATCCAGGCTCTTTGCAGCAGCACATCACAGGAGTTCAAAAGACAGCAGACATAAATAAAAGCATGAGGGATTCAGTTGAGATACAAAGGGATACTTTTCCGCCACAAGAAGAACCAGGCAGTGAAAGAGGTTGCCCAGAGAGGTTGCCTTCTTGGAGGGTTTCAAGCCTGAACCTAGTAAAACATTGAGCAACCTGATCTGACCTGAAAGCTGACCTGGGTTTGAAGCAGGAGGTTGGACTAGAGACTAAGATTGTATTTTAGATTTGAAGTGATATTTCAGGAAGAAAAGACCTCCAAACCATGGGAAAAAGAACTTAATAAAGGATGTATCTTCACTTTATGGTTTTTCTAGTCTGTGACCATGCTTTTTTTTTAAAAGTATTGCCCATGAAATCAAGGTACTGAACATTTAAATAAGTAAATTCTTATTGTCCTGCTACAGTAATTTTCCAGGTGCAAATTTTTGTAATTTACCTTAAATATAATATTCATTTCTTCAACAGACATACTCTTAAGCAGCCTTTACAGTTAAAGGAATTCACCTTCTTCTTTGTTCCTGAGATATGAGAAATTTCAACCACAAATAGGACTTTTTTTTTCAACATAGGGTTGTTATTTCTCTTTGTTATGTAACATAATCCGCCTATATCAATGCCTGATGTTATGCAACAGCTGGATATTTAAGTTTATGGGTTTCTTCTATGTCTTTGTTCTTATTGTTACTGTCTTGTAACTTACCCAAATTAGAGTTAAAGAAGAACATCACATTTGGTTCATAATGACATCAAATATATTTTCTGATATTACTAGAGTGGTCTTTGTGCTTTTGTGTTTGGTTTTTTTTTTTCTTTATCTTTGAGGCTTATATTTACTATGTAAAAAATAGCCTAGTGAAAGAAGGCTCAGGCACACAGCTGAGAAGTAATAAAACTTCATATTAGGAGACATTTTTTACCCAACTAATGTGGGCAATTTTAAGTGTAGCAGAAAGCAGCTAGCTGCTATTCTTTCCATGACAGAGACTTTAAAAAGTCTAGCTGTAATAATTTTAAAACTGTTTTCACTTTTTTATACAGTGAAATAATCACATTCTTAGCAAAAGTGTTGAACAAAGTAGTCTAACTCCATTTCAAAAAAAAAAGAAAAAAAAATCCTACCTTCAATTGAAATTATTGTGTCTGATGTTTGATTAGGAAAAAAAAATGTTGAACATTATTTTTCATGTGAAAAATTACTTAGAACTCTAAAGCTGTCTTTTCATTTGTGGATCAATTGTGGATCAATACCTCAGATTGGAAGAATTCTTTGGAAACCTGTTTTATGTAGAAATTACAGTCATAAAGAAATTAAAACACATTATAATAGAAATAGACTGTGTGAGTCAATAAATCCAGTATGAAAAGACAGGGCTAAAACTCATAAATGTCTTTAGTAGAAAACAGCCAGAGACTGACACTTTATATCTTTGTTTAAGATAACTATTCCTTCTATCATGGAGGAAGGTACAGATTCTGGTATAGAAAATTAAGTTACAGTTCTAGATTAGTTGTTTGTCTTTTTTTTTCCTAAAGTGTGAGGTGTAGCAAGAGTGTGCTTCTCTGCAAGGGAAGGGGAGGTTAAGATGGGACTTTTGAGGTGGACCAAGGAGAACCCCCAGAAGATATGTCTCACAGCTTTCTCAAAGAAGTCTTTCCACAGTTGTCTGACTGAGAATTACACAGCTTCACCAAACCAGACTAGTTAAAGCCTGACAAGGGAGGGACTACAGACAAATATAACAGGTTATAGAGCCTATTAGCACTGACATTAGAGGAAGACATGAAGATATTATCTGTGAGACAGAAAAAAATAGTGGATGAGGTTCTATTTCTGCAGCTGAGGGATCAGTTCATAAGTACTTTCCTTCCATACATGATGCATTGGTACCATCAACTGGCTACCAACTGATTAATTACAGAAGAAGTCTTGATAAACCAAAATCTTAGCCTGGCACAAAGCTGTAATTAAAAGGCTTCTCTAATTGTCTCGGTAACTGGCAGATTTAGTTTAAAGGTTTGATTCAGGATGCTTCATATGTTATTTCAGTGCTGTTGGGCTGGTTATATCAAGACTGCAAAGTTGTATTCACAGCCTGGATCTTCCACTTGTGACCCCTGTGGCCACCCAGATGATTAGACTATACCCCAGCTGCCTTCTGCCTATGGTGTCAAGAAACTTGGAAACCAAATCACAGCAGTGGAGAAGAGTAATGTAGGAAAAAGTAAGAATACCCAGTAAGGTCTCACACTAGCAGAATTAGGCTGCAGACAGTTAAGGCATCTGAACTCTGGAGTAAGGCAATCCACTCCAGTCCTCAGGGTAATGGAAAAACAGCCATATCACAAACTTTTTTCTTTGTTTCTAAGTACTGAACTGGTTTATCTTGCCTGCTTCATTCCCTTCCTGTTACTACTCATTAGGTATTATGGATATTAAGGGAAGCTTCAGAAGCTCCATTAAACCACTCAACTCTCCTCTGCTCGAGGATGAGTGCTGGTGCAGGATTTAGGAACCACCTTGTGTGTCTGAAGAATTCAATTCACTTGATTCTCTTGCTGTTAAAAGCTCTGAAACAAACTTTATCTTTATTTCAGGTATCTTCCATGCTCTGATGCATGTTGGGGCTAAGCAACTGAAGTTTTGGAATTTACATGTCTAGGCTGACAGTGAAATTTTGATATTATTAGGTATTATAACATGGCTGCATGAGTTTGCAAGGAATGTATAGTCAAAGAGCTCAGCAGTGCTGCAGCATTCACTGGATGCTAAGAAATTGCAAAAGGGTTTTAATAAACATCATCTCATTGGCACAATGTTGTCATATTTACAGATTTTTGTTTAATTTGTTTTTCTTCTAATATATACATAAAATTAATTATATTAGACATTCTGGTAAGCCACATGGGAAACAGAGATTCATGTATGAACTGTATCTGAGCAACATCTCTAAAAATTAGATGATTGTGGGATAGACTGCAAACAATAAAAAAAGTAGAATTCTAATTAAGAGAGTATTATGAGTTCCCATTTGGACATAACACATTTTGTTTGAAATAGCATAAGAATGCATGGCATAAAAGGCATATTCAAAACAATGCTTCCATTGAAATGTTAATTTTCTTTTTAAACATAAAGCCAGAAAAGTTATTTGTCTCCTTTTAGCCACTTTCAGAATTCCTCTTGGATTAAAATGTCATCTGCTTTTGCACATGGTGTGCTTCATATGCAGACTATCAGAAAAACCGCAGATACCCAAGGGCCTTGCTAGTGTGCAGAATTGCCCACATTATTTTTGTAGAAAACCGTTCCTATTTTGTGGAGAAGGGAAAAAGAAATATTTTTTTTATGCCTTCTAACATTGGTCACAATGCTGCTGCTTTCTGACTGCAAAGGAGCACTGTAAACACAACATCCTTCAAGGCAGACTTGGTATAACGGAGGAAATAAATGTGACCTGCAGTCAGCTTTGTCTTACCTTTGAACCAGGGTTTGAGCATTCTTGTTTCAGAAACCACTTCAGGCAGATCCTTCTGGACTCCAGAAAGGGTGTTTTCTAGTCCAGTAAAAAGTGTTATATTAACCTCGAGTGATACACTTTCCAATCATACAACAGTCAAAGGAATGGATGCCGTCTCTTGATTTGTGCTGAAATCTAACCTCTCTGCCTATCTTACACCACTGCCAAATTTTAAGTCCTGAGAGAACATATATATTTTTCTCTTCATGATAAAGCTGAGTTCATTCTGAGTGATTTGAGATGGATAATTTAGAGTGGGATGAAAGTCAGAGCAAGACTGACACTTTGTTGCCATACTTTCATGTAGTAATCATCACTTCATGGTAAGACTTGTCTAGTTGTTAGGATTGCTTCAAACTACACTTCTGCTATGATGGATCAAATGAAGTAATACATAAATACAGTAATACAGAAGCTTTTTCATTCTTTTATCTCATACTAAAACTTAGAAAGACATTCAAGATGTGAATACTACCAGAAGAAAAGTTTTTTAAAAGTAATTTAAAAACTGGTTAATAGCTCTTGCTAGCTGTTAGTCAAAATAAATAATGTAGGAAAATCTTGGAAATTTCTTTTTATTATTTGTTGTTATGCATAGTATTATATTTTCCTCTTCAGACTTGATGTGACCATAATGCTTCTGTTCATATAAATTCTTGTAACACTTTACATTTTCTTCTGAGGTATAAAAGCACACTTCTTTCCTTTTATTGTGGAATACTGTAAAAATATGATCCATAAAGGATTCTGGCAATTGCCACATACTAATATTCTCTGTGCATTGCTGGTGTGTTTTTATCATACAATTTCTAGCACTCCCTGCAAAGTTTAGTTATTATTATATTGTTTAATCACAAAGCTGTTCCAGATGTGATATGTAGAACTTAACAATTAATTCAATGTTCATATATATATATATATATGAGTGTGTGTGTATATATATATATGTGTGAGTTTTTCCACAGTTCTGCATCATTCTGCACTATTCTGAAATTTTACAGTATTTATTTGTCTTTACCCTGTAGACTTCAAGTCCTGTGACAGGGTAAACTATGTACTCAGTTTGTATAGGGCTCATTGAAGAACATATAAATGACCGGTCACCAAATTGCAAGGATTTCCCTCTTTTAAGCTAACTAATAAAAGTGTAATGAAAGCTAAATGTGTTTTTCTAGTAAGTTTTTACGATCAGTGGCTGACTGTCTGGAGCCGCTAGAGTGCCTGTTGTGTCTTACCTGCATTCTGATTGCCTCCCAGCAGTGACGAGGAAGGATTCCATGTAATATATGTAAATTCTTTCTAAGGCTGTTGGTGGAGTCACCAAAATATAAAGGTGTCAATGTTTGTGTGAGACAAGATGATAGGGTTAGGAAGAAGGAGAAAACAACATGGTCCCTAAGTTTCAACATCCAATTTTAAAGACATAAGTAATTCCATTTAGAATGTGAAATCAGGTGTGTTTACAGTCTCTAGAATATCAATATGTGGTGTTACAGGAGCATCAGTAACAAGTTTTGTAAAAAGCGACACCCTTTGAGCCCATGACATTTTTCCAGTGTTTTGGAACAGCAAGTGTGCTACTGGGCTCCCAAATCACAGCCATCCAAACATAATTTCTCTCTCTGCTTCTCCTATGGATGATTAATTAAGAGCAGTTTCCCCAGGTAGGAAGGGGTACCTGAACAAGGTCTGACTGTAAAGGTAGCTGAGCCAGAAATAGAGAAGTGATGTGAACCCTCAAAGAATTCTTCCTGTTGGCCAAAAAGTGATATTACTGATGTAAAGGCCATCTCAACTGCTAACTGTGTCAGCAAAAAATGTAAGCTATCCATCAGGTTAGCTGATGCTACAGAAAGGACAGACTCAAGCAATTAAATTCTGTTATCTATTAAATTAATTTATTAGGTGGCAATCTACCAATTGAATGCCGTGCTGCCATGTCAGACTGTTGGGATGGTAACAGAAGACAGCTTGCTGAATCCTCTTTTATTTCGGGTCCTCTAGCAAATTAGAGATCAGAGGATCAAGTGGAAGCTGAACGTGGCTTGGAGCCAACAGATAATTTATGAAGCAAGTGTGTAAAAGCAGAAGCTCATCAAGAATGTAGAGAAGCTGTGGTCTTATTTTATTATTATGTTATTAGAATGCATGAAATGTGTTAAACTCACAGTTCTGGAGAACAAGACACTTTGGGTTGATTTTCTGTAGCAAATTAAGCTCAGACAGCTGCAGAATATGCTTCTCTTTTCTGCTCTGTAATATGCTTCACCAACAGCTCTTGTTGAAATGTTTGTTGTTAAAAAAAAATCAAAGGAAAATTACTTTCTCTTTTAAATAGAAGCTTTCTTAAAAAGTAAAGACTTTCAATTTTCCCCAGACTGAGCAGCATACAGAAATATTTTTGTCATTGGTTTTCTTTTAAAAAGTACAGAAAATCTTGAAAATAATTAAATGCCTTTGAAATGTATTGACAAGATTAGGATATGTTTCTCAATATGTTTTATGAATGTCTATTCTACAAAAAATACAAGTCCTGGCAATCAACACCACTTTCAGCTTCGTCACGGCAATAAAAGAAAGAAATAGAGTATGAGAAACAATCAGTAAACTGAAATAAATAAAGTCTGTTCAAACAGTTGAATTTACTATTTTACAGAGAAATTCATACAGATTTCACATAAAATAGACTAGGTCTGAGGCTGTGGTTTATGCTATTGCTTGTACTGATGTGTTCAAGTCAATCACAGT
Organism: Merops nubicus; assembly: GCF_000691845.1. Lineage (NCBI taxonomy): Eukaryota > Metazoa > Chordata > Aves > Coraciiformes > Meropidae > Merops > Merops nubicus. The sequence continues at coordinate 4,977 of NW_008619362.1, read as the reverse complement.
ACATGTATAAGTTTGTGTATATTCTATTTTCTTTTCATTATATATTTTGAAAATGTGTTAATGTAGATATAAAGACCTGATGCAGGCCATAATTTGCTACAGGTTTATACTGCTTTACAAGGGCATGGTCTGTAGTGCTAAAAGTGTAAAAGGACGTAAACTTTTGAGTATGTAATAGGAAATTCATGGAAAAGACAAGGATACCTACTTTTTAAGATAACTTCTTGAGACAAAGATACCAAAACAAGGTATCTTTATGCAGCCTTATTTTAGTACTTGAGTCATCTTGAAACTGCAAAAATGAAAATGCAGTTTTGCTGAGACGTATACACTTATGCAT
>NW_008619362.1:0-4606 GCF_000691845.1 Merops nubicus | reverse complement strand
ATTCCTGCAAAATCTATGAGAAGGTATAAAAAAGGGTATATAAGATAGAATAGTAAATGCTCATTTTGGCATTGATGGAATTGCCAGTATTCCTCTGCAATCTCTATTTTCCTTTTGCATTGGAATTTTTTGTCCCCTTGGTAATATCTTTTGTAACACAACAGTCTCTTTCTCAACAAGAGTCCAGTTTAACCAGACAATAGAGCAATTTTAAACCTTTTTTTTTTTTTTTTTTTTTTTTTTTTTTAAATGCAGGAAAGGCACAGTAATATGAGTAAACTCTATTAGTTAGTGGGAGTAATTTCTGTGGGTTAGATGTCTGAGTCTCAGACTCATAACTTTTCTTCTCTGGTAGTTTCCAAGGACTAATTAAACTACCGAGAAAGAAATAGGAAGTGTAGAGGAATTGTTGAATGGAAATGGGTCTGATGGGACTAGAAAGAGGTACGGGAAGGAGATTTAGGCGAAAGAGAGGGGAAAATGTTGAAGTCATTTTGTCTATGGAAGGAAAAAGTCTTGTAAAAATTCTGAAAAGTTTTCCAGAAATCCAGGCATCCTTGACTTGACTAGGATTTTGTTTTGTGTTCCTCTATTGACTAATAGATAAAAAAATCTAAAAAAAAAAAAAAAAAAAAGCCCCTAAAGAGATTACATTAATTACTCTTCAGAGAAGTATGTGGGTATCTGGTCAGTAGAGTGAAGATGCAGAATGATTTTGTACTCATTACGTTCATCGTTGAGCAATATGAGATTTTCAGAGGCTTGTAACAGCCATGTTTAAATAGCTTTTTGCATACAACCATTCATAAGCTAGATTTACATTTTCATTCTGAAGTACAGTGACTGAAATAGTTATTTAAAAGAACAATTAAGCATGGAAAAATTATTTCCCTCACTACTGTTCTAAAATTTAATTCTATTGATTTTTAAAAGTAAATTTAGTATGTGGCAGATATCCCACAATAACTATGGTGGCTCAGACTTTGGCCATACACTCTTGGTATTGCTTTTTTGTTTTTTTTTTTTTTTTCCTAATAATGGAAAATACAAGTAATGTCTTGTTACACATAATGCTACACCTACCAGGCATAATTACATGAGTACACAAACAGTCACTTCAGTTTTGTCAGAAATTCTCAACATTTAAGCCCTATAAATTCTGAACGAAAAATGTATCAGAAAGCCCTGGGTCTGATCTGCCTAGCTTAAAACTTTTACTTCTGAAAATGAGGCCTGCTGTGTGATTGAAATTCACCTCGGAGTATAGATTCAGAAAAAAAAAGCCTTGAGGCACTACATTTTCTGTGAGACCTCACTGCTTCCTTTTTTTCAAATAGGTCATAAGAGATGCATTGACCTTAAATAAATAGGTTTAGAGAAATTATATTAAAATGAAAACACCAATACTAAGACTTTCAAAGTTAGTTTTACGCTGTAATAAAATGTAAGGTATAGGACTATCTAAATGTCATACAAATCCTTTATTCTAATCTTTTTCTGAGTTATTTCAATCAGCTAATGTGCAGTATTATAGTTAATATCTATGATTAAGATACGTGAGGTATTAATTTATAAGAGTTGGTTTTATTTTTTTTTTCTGTCTGCATTATGGAAAGAGTAATAAGAAACAAGAGATTCCACTGCTATTAATCTTTTTGTTACCACACATGCAAACAAAGATTGAGATAACCCTGTGATGGGATCTGCAACAGTCAGTTGAAGTGAAGCATAGGAAAATGCAGGCCATAATCTAGCTAATATCTGGGTTATTTAGGTATAGAATTTTCATAACCGTCCTAAAGACAAATTTGTTAAAATAACTCAGGAGGATGTCTGCTTTGTCTTTATAGAGGACCTTGAACAATTTGCCAAGTTGCCTAGAATCAAACAGAGAAGTTTTGCTGTTCCTGAGGGTGCAGGCAGGAATATATATTTGTGGAAGGAATTATTTGTTTCTAGTCATAATTATTCTAATTAATTTCCACACTGCAAAACTCTGAGTTTCAAGTTGTATTAGTCTTTCATTCATTCATAAGATAAAGGTAAGTGAGCCCAATGAAACATATGGAAAATAAACTAATGGCAGAAAAACAGGGCACATTGAATAATGTAAAGTAAACCCCAAGGTTTTCAAATGTCTTAATACCTGTTTCAGCAGTACAGAATAATTTCAGAATCCCTTCACTTATACAAACCCTTCTCTCTTTGATGAGAAACAGTTCACTGTTTTTGGTTTTGAGGCAATTTATCTGATGCTGCATTATATGAATTTACTTTTACACTGCAATTATGCTGAAATCACCAAAGAAAAACATTCTTGTGAATCAAGTCCTTTTTTGGGTTTAAAAAAACTTTTGAGTTTTTTTCTCAGCATTTTAGCCATTATCATCCATATTGACTTGTTTATTGCTTCTTAACAAGCTCCTTTGTTAGTGTGTCTAATTATCAATGTGGACTATAAAAGAAAAGGAACCTAAATCTGATTTCTCCTTTCGTCTTTGTGGCAGTGTTACTTCACTGATTTTATTTGAACATGTCTTTATTTCTATCTGTTTAACAAGCTAATCAAATAAATGTGTAAGTAATTTATTTTTCCCTTATCAGTGATAAGAATAATCTATGTTAACCTCTTTCTAAACTCTCTCCAGTGGGACTATACTCCTTAATGTCTCTTTATGAATCAGATTAGCTTTCCCTGTTGGTGTTCTCAGATATGCAGCAGCATCCTAATTTTATGTTTCTGGACTGGATTGTGATACAAAGATTTCAGCAAGGTCTAAATAAACTTTATTAACTTTATTAGATTAGAAGCTAGTATTTTCATGTGATCTTTCTCAAACCTAATCTGTGATTACATGTTGATTCCTTTACCATTCATGCTAGTAACTAGTACTGTAGTAACCTTCCTTCCTTTTTTTTTAAAAAAATTACAGCAGAAAATTATAATTTTATAAATCACTCTAGAGGGACATAAAATCACAACACAGAAGGTTTTCAGAGATGATTCCAGGAGAAATAACCACATTAAAAGCTTGGTATATTTTTATGTGGTTTCATTATTGGGTTTATGACTCTTTTGGATTTTTATATTATACTAAACAGTATTATTGTTTTTATACTAAATAAATTAAACATTTTGTCCTGACAAGATGAGTAATTTCTCTGTTTATCCACAAAACAGAACTTACTTGTTGTGGCTTTGCAAGTTCTACAAGACTCATCTTGGCCATGAGAAAGCAGCTGGGGGCTTGGTGTGTGTGCGAGATCTGTGTGCGGGACCTGCCGGCAGAACAGCCGTCGCGTTTCCTTTCAGGTCAAACCTCTGGCACAGGCTGCCAAGGGACAGCTTCATGGTAATGATCAAACATTATATAATGTTATAAATCGGTCTTGTATTTAGTTACCAAAAGCAGTTTCTCCATATGTCCTGGTATGTTATAGTTAGTTTCTCATATAGATTTTCAAAAATGCATTAGTATTATTTTTTAAAATCCTTTGAGTAGTAGCTATGAAATTAGAGGTATGTGAAACAAGAGACAATTGTGGCTACAGGGAATTCATAGGTAGAGGATGCCATTTTCCAAGCAGCAAAATATCTCTCTAGAGGGGCTGTCACTTCAACAGTTCCTTCATCTACCATGAAGATATACAGGGTACTCAGCAATCAAAATATTTGAATGCAGATGCAGAAAAGACAAGACACAAGAAGCAATGTCATTCTGATATAATCCTTCATGCTACTTAAAGTTCTTGCTTATTAAAGGAATTAGAAGTCCATATGTCACATTGGTGTAGATACAAATTAAATAAACATGTCTCCATTGATGTTTCCTTCCCTCTGCCTATGAACCAGGGTTGGGACATCTGGATATCTCAAAGAGCAAAAGAACGCAGGATTTCTTCATTATGGAGAGTAAAGAATAAGAAAAATGGTAAAAAAATATCATGACCAAATAGATCTTCCTTTGATATTTCATATGAAAAGAAGCCTACTGAAAGTGGAAAGTGACTCAAAGTGCTTCTAAAAATATTGGAAAAAAAATCAGAAGTATGGAATAAAATTAGAAAGACCAAGGAAATTTCCTGTATGATATGTACAAACATGTTGTGGTTTGAGGCTTGGAATGGGGGCGTGACCTTCCAGCAACTGGGAGGAGCCCGAGTGGGGGTGAACCATTGTATTCCCTCCCCTTCCAACACACACTCTGATAAGGGGCAGGAAGTGGGTTCTAATTTCACTCCTGCCCTGGAGCTCGGAGAGGGAAGTTGTCCTTTCACTCCGTGGGACCTTGGAACCATTTCTGAGGGTTTTGTATATCTTATTTTTTTGTATTTTCCTCCTAATCTTTGTATATATTATTTTCCTTACCTCCCTTTTTCGTTTTCTGTTCCTTGTTAAACAATATACTTCATTTTTTTCCAAAGTGTCTCTCTCTCTCTCGAGGGGGGGAGAGGCGAGTACATAGTTCTGTTCCATGTGGGTCCTGCCCTGAACCTCTATTTACACGGAACCAGGACATAATTGGCACCCAATGTGGGGCTCAAGCAAAAGAGATTTTACAATGAAAAAGTTAAGAACATGCTCTTACTGCAGACAATAATGTAT
>NW_008619361.1:10860-51983 GCF_000691845.1 Merops nubicus | reverse complement strand
CGCCACCACCACGCGGGGTACCCCAACCTCCGCTCTCCCGCTGGACCCCTTTCATGTCTGTAACACTTCGCGTGAAAAGCAGACATGTGCGAGAGTCATTTAACCTGCATGCTACTATTTACATTTCGAACACTATTTACACACCAAAACTACAGCTAGCATCTCTCCCAAAGGGGAGAGAGGGCAGCCGGCAGGACAGAGCGAGCACCTCCACAGCTTCCCACTCTAAGGGCCACAATCAAAATTATGCATTTTGAAGTAAAGAGATCCTACTGCTGCTGAAACAGACACAGAGACAAATCAAACGTCTATTAGGCTATCAATTAAAAAAAAAAGAAAGATCAAACAGAAAGGCCCATGAATACAGACAGTATTTAGAAAGCAGAGGAGCCAGGACTGTGATGCCCTTTTGGCAGGGCTTGGTGGGGAATTTGGAAACAACTTCTAAGCCAGGGTACTGCTGAAGCGACCAGACCTTTTGTCAGCAACACCACCATCCCCTATGGATAGCCCACGCTCCACGAGGGCCACAAGCCTGACAACAAATTCCTCAGCAACCAGAGCACATTAATTAGACTGACCTTTGAAGTCACACCTACCCCACCAGCACACCAGGCAGGCTGGAAATTGCCAAGAAGTCCTATCGCCTACCATATCTCATTGCTTCAGAACATGAGCCCAGGTAGCCAGCAGTTTGCTCTAGCTGCAGCTCACCTGAAGTTTTTGGGAAGAAAACTTGGTTGCATTTGGCAGGACCTGACAATAAATTGATTTCCAAGGCCTCCCACAAGCTTTTCAAACTGGACACCTAAGCTGCTGAGTAGCTGCTGATGGGGCACTTCTAGGGCATCTTGAGCTGAGGAAAAAAAATGTGGAATTTAAATGTGCAATACAGACAGCTAATCCTGAACATTCAGTATGCGTCCATCAAACAGCTGCAAAACTGAGAAAAATAAGAGCCTCTCTTGGAAGCAGGGAACGGAGGAGGATCAGCATCTGCAGCAACGAAGACAAGGTCTAGAAAAGTAACTTATTTAGTGGTTTTTATAAGAACAGTCAGTCATTCTGGGACTCAGCAGAAGCACTGCACATTTGTGTGTACACATGCAGTAGTGAGAACACAAGTTGCTCACCTGGGAGCATCTATCTTCCTGTCAGCCTGACTCTGCCAACAGCACGCCCAGCAGACTGGAACTCAGAGAACAGCACGACAAGACAGAAGGCCAACACAGTACAACTGCAGAAATTCAAGTAGGAGAATTAAGTTGTCTTCAGAAGCCCGCAGCAGCAATAAGCAGTATTCAAGATCAGTGGCAAGAGGAATGTTTCTGTAATATAGGCTTTTATCTTTTTCTCCAAACCAAAGCACTGGGTCCCAAGCAAGGCTCTCGGGTGGAGGGGTTACTGCCTCAACCACGCTTCCCCAATTTCTCCCCGCAGGATTTTGTCTCAGTGCAACAACACTGGTGCTGACAACCTGTCTGCCCTGCTTCTATCAGGCAAAACGGTGTGTCCCTTTTGGGGGAAACAAACACCAGTAAATCCTCAAGCTGAGGAGTGGCTAAGAAAAACATAACACTGTGGTGAGGTGGAACCAACTTTATTAAGGACAGTTAATTATAATTGTTTTCAAAGGCTTTTAAAAAAAAAATTACTCTGAGTCATGGCTGGCCTTTAACAGTAGATACCAAAGGATGCGGAGGCTGCCTGAATCAGAGCCAGTCAGTGGGTGTTAACCAGCAGAGGATGAGGTAATGCTCAAAGACAGGAGGACAACAGGACTGTCTGAGGCATCTGTGGAGCACCAGTCATGTGCCTACCATCAATCTTCAAAAGGGGGAAAAAAAACGTGGCCAACTGAAGCACAGAAAGGCAAGATGTGCAAGGGTACAGGTATGCTTAAGAGTGCCATAGGACCAGAGAGGACCTTATTAGGTCTTCAGACCAGCCTTCTATCCATCCCCCAGAACAAGAAGGCTTTGAAAGCAATGCATTTATCTCTTCTACTTGACATATTTCGTTTTAGGAAACTTACCTCAGAAAGATGCTAAGTTCTTACAAAGAGCTGCTACACACCCTTTGTCACTGTGACCAAAGCAGAAGCCAAGAGCTCACAGCTTTTAGGACTAGTTTTGCAGATACTGAGAAGGGTCATACAACAAGCTTTAATTTATACAAAGTGCAATAATACTACCCAAGCCATGGTCAGGTTTGCAAGTTCACTATTACTAGTGAAGAAGAATGAATCAAAACCTCTAAGCTGGAGTTTGATCTAATTCTTCTTCCACTATTTGTGCTTTTTCCAAATTGTCCTGTTCAAAAGAGTCTGTCTTGGCTGATCCCAATACACATTTCTATTTTAAAACTTTTTTTTTCCCATTCCTTCAAGAAAGCTTTTTGCTGCATTTACAGCAACAATGGGAGATGCATCTTCATAGCAAGGATTTGTTTGCTGGAGGTAAGCATGTACTCTGGCAAAAGTTGTTCTCTCCAACTTCCAAGGGAAGGGGATATGATCTTTCCATAATCACATGCATTTACCAGTAAGTTTGGATTAGACTGCATTAAAATGTATGCACAGATTTAAAGCACTGGAGTGTCACAGATTCTTACTCCACAGCTCATGCAAGTAAAAAGGATTAAAATAAAAAGAAAAGACAAAAGCCTCAGCTAGGAACAGACCAAGGAATTATCTTAAAACAAGTTTTGCACAAGTATATCAAAGCACTAATATTAGTGATATCCCTAAAAACATTAGGTTACACTAAATTCCAGAGAAACAAAAAGTGTAGCCATATCAAATACATAGGTTTCGATTTTTTTTTTAAGTTAATATATAATTCACTCTTTGAATAATATTATTCACTTGGACCCAACATCCACACTGCTTTCATACATTTATACAGTTATATCCCAATCCTTGCCTTAAGAGACTGACGTTCTAAGGTATGGCAGCAACCAAAGGCTCTACAGCCATTTTTTGTCAACTATAAAACTCCTTTCCCTTCATATGAGGGTGGAAGAGGAAGAAAGATGTTGATAAAATTAGGCAATTCTCCCTGCGAGCTTGCTGATTCCAACCCCAAAGTACTACAGGGAGACAGCTGGAAGCTTGTGTAAAAAAAAAATTCCCTTGTTTTAAAAACAATTTCTTTTACTGTACAATAGATGCATAGAAAGTTGCTTCCTGCTTGATGGGTTTAGGCCTGTAGCTATGTTTAGCTGCAAAAACAAGAAGATTGTTCCTTTACAGAGCGATGAGGAGACAGACCATCTCAGGAATATTTGGCAGCTATTGAAGAGCTCATGACACGAAGAATAAACAGCATATCCACAGACTACAACGATGCAACTGTCCCACTGAATATACACCAATTTAAAAAAAGTGTCCACTTGTTACTCAGGACCAAGAATACAGTAGAGATTCACGGCTCAACAGCTTTCAAACTGGTGGTTAAAAAAAAAAAAATCAGTGAGCAGCAGATTTCAAATAGCCCACTCTTCTCTCCCCCACCCCAAAGAAACACGAGTTCACTGCAACATCAGGAACCTATACTTGAGACTACTTGGGAGAGAAGGCTTCCCTGTCACCCATGTCCATACAGCTTGGTGTCGGAGCGACACACTGGAGGTTTCAGAGGGTTTCGGTTGTCCAGTGTCTTCTTGTGGTTACTTCAGCAGTTTTACCAGCTGGCTCTGACAGCCTCAATGTCACTAACCAAATTCTGGGCTAAGCATATCCCAAAAATCTGGAAGAGACAACAGTTTATTCACTTGGAGCATCAGACAACTCTTTTCAAACAGGCAAACACCTTAGGTTATACAGAACTTTGATATAAAACAAGCAACAGAAAGTTAGAAATCAAATTAACAGCAAGCATTGGAAGAAGAAATAATCTTGAAAAACTCCTGTGACCCCAGGATTTTTATAGTGCCCCTAGGTTCCAGGAAATCAGGCAGTTCTAGATTTGCTTCACAAAACCACCTATACAAGCTTTTTGCTGCTTATTTAAGCACCACCAGAAACAGTAAGTCTGTACAGGCTTAAACATCTCTACCTAATCTTCATCTAACAGTGTGTTAGTTTTGACTCGTGAATAGTTGAAAATAAAAAAAAAATATGCATCCTTACAGATAAAAGTTAAATACTTCTTAACACTAAGAAAGCCTCCTGCATGGAGGTGCCCTCACTAAAACCTACGGACATTCCAAGTGCTTAATATCCAGGACTTATATACAGCTCCCCCCCCATGCAGTCTATTTATCTGCTGTTCTTCCATGTAATTCATTACAGAAAACACCATGTTTACCTGCAGTAATGCTATCCCAATGAATATACCAGCAACTATGGTAAGATTGTCCTGCAACCATTTCTCAAACTGAGGGACACAGCCTTTAGTGTAGATAACAATCTGCTGATCAACTTCCTGCCAATGAGAAGAGGGAAGAAAACAGATTCCAATTACACTCAATTATTCCATCAGTAGAATAGCCTGCTCTTGCAAGACAGATTCAGATCTTTAAGATACCACATTAAGAAAAAACAAAAAGGCAGCTTACTGGTTTTTGCCTTGCATCGTAGCCACACTGAGTATTAATAACAGCTTCCTAGAAGAGAGAGACAAAAGAGAGGCAATCAGTGAAGTGTCTCCCCAACACCCTCTCCCAGCTTCCCAGAGTTGATCTTTTATGTAATAAGACAATCACGCTAACTTTGGTTACCATATTGCTTTTTAAAAATCCCTTCCTCTTCCATTTAGCACTATTAATTATTTGCAACAAACAGAAGCCTACGGCCCCAAAATATTTTCAGCTCTCAGTGCAGCAAGCTGGGAGAACCGGCTCTCCAGCTGGGTGAAGAACTCCATGTTCCAGATGCAAGCGTTCAGGAGTCAGAGCAAAGATATTAGGGAACATGCATTTTAGAGGGAAAGAACCTTCTGCTAAAAAGGTTTTATCTGCACTGAAAAATACACCGAGACTACTGTTGGCACTTTCAGGGTTCAGCTTGTGCGATGTGAAGAGGTGAGAAGAGGGTAAGCCTCTCTTGCATAGGCTGCAAGTTCCTACTGAGGATGTCTGTAGAAATATATACAGTACCCAAGTGCCTTCCAACAACTAGGGAAGAGATGGAATAATGTGATCTTACAGCAGCTTGATGCCAACAGGAAAGGAGTTTTTTTTCCCCCTGCTGCCTCTGCCTCAGTACCACCAAAGCACAGGTAACAAAACAAGCTATGGTAGACTTCTCGCAAATGAGTGCTACTGATTGGAAACTGAAGCTGCATTTACTCTGTATACCAGAGTTAATTCAGAGCAACAAAATGAAGTAACTGAATGAAATGAAGTAACCGTGGTTGTAAAATATGAAGTTACTGGCTCATATAATAACTGTGGGCAGAGGAAACTACTCAAGGGAGTGAGAAAATCAGCTGATCTGAGCTAGCTGTACTGAACGCCACAATTTCATCAAACTGTGAAGTGAGAAAGGCAGCCAGCAGAGGAATTCACTTTTAAAAGCAGTCATAGAGAAATATCTCCTCCTATCAGCAGTTAAAACTCCTCTGTGTGTTTCCCCGCTTTGCAGGAAGTACATCAACAGTTCACATCCTGTCAGTTGTCCAAGTTGGATTCCTTCAATGGACCTTTCAGATTTGAGCAATTTATATTTTTTAATGAGACAAGTGCTTCTGTCCAGGATCTAAAAATAGAACACTGCCATGCACTTCAAGGCTGTGAAAGTAGGTGAGGTTCCAATAGTAGGATTTTAAGCTTTCTTCCATGTACTGAATGCCTACTTGCTTTATCATCAGTGTCTTCTGCCTTTAGCCTTGGAATTTGTTAACCAAAAGAAATCATGAAGAATGAAATGGAAAGAAAACAGCTTTTCTAGGCCTTGCTTGTACAGTGATTTGGAACGTTTCAGCCTGCTAAACTACGGCAAAGCTAACTATAGGAGTCCAAATTCCTATATTTGGAATGTTATTGGCCTACCTTAAACTTACCACTTCCTAATTCAAGCTAAACTAAAAGCTAAACCAAAAATAAGTCCTGTTCAATAAATTAGCCACGTAACTTTTTGTATCAGTCCAACACTGCATCCTAATTCCAAAAGGGACAATTTTGCTTTCCCACAGAATAAACTTGTGTTCATCACTGCAATTTAACCAGTCACAGCTTGATTGCAATTATATCCATTATATGCATTACTCCTGCTATTTTTAGAAATATTACTAGGTTTCGTTTTTACTTTAAAGGCAATTAAGTGTATTGCTTCCCTACAATGACTAAGAATGAGACTTGTCCTTTAATTTCTGGTTGCTGCATCAAACCCTAAGAAAACTGCATAACCATATACACACAAAGAGAGACAGAGATAACTTTAGCATGGATTATGTATTTATAGGATTATCTTGTACTGCTGTCACTGGTTTGGTTTTATAACAACTACATTTTTAAAACTGGGTTGAGATGACCTCTCTGTGTGGGTAGGTGGGCAGACAGGCAAACAGCAGGGGGAATCCAAAGCATAATATAATTCTTGAGCCTAACCTACATTTTTGTTTAATATTTCATTAAAACATTTTCAGTGATGTTTGTGGGAAAGATTCAAACTACTGTGAAAACATTCACTGCAGAGGAACCAGAACACAGCTCGTGCAAGTGGCAGTGCCCCATCAGGAGAGGGGGGAGAGCTTCAGTAGTGACTGGATGCCAGGAGCAGTGACCATGCTGCATTAGCAAGGCAGGAAGCACCTGAGGTGCCTGTTGGCAATTTGCCTCACTTTGGTCAGAGACTCAAACATTCAAGGAACAATAAGTCACTCCAGGTGGAGGAAAAGCCACAGCTGAACTACCAGATAATACAAGCACTCACAAGCTGCTTCTTTTAAGCTGTATCAAAGTCAAACATGTGCAGCGTTAGCCACAACAGTTTCCATGCACACACCCATCCCTATTCCAAGCCCTTCACTGTCAGTGAACTACTTCCCTACTCTTCACCCTTTGTTCTTGATCATGTCCCTACTAGTAATGCAAGGCTCCAGCATTTGCTGCTGGACGATCCAGAACTATAACTATTTAAAAAGACATGAAAATTTACCAAAAAGCTTCTCCCTCAATTTCTCACCTTTCAGTTCTGATCTCAGGTGACTGTAGGACAAGCAGTAATTTTAAAGGGGAAAAAAGAGCATGTAAAGATGTCCATACCTGGAATCAAAATTCTACTGGAAACGTGTCAGTTCTTCAGGGCACAGACTGTCACTCATTACTGTACTTAGCACAAACTGGGTCAAACTGGCTGCAGCCTCTGGCCACTGCATTAAATGAGTAATACCTGCTTTAGAGTGACTGATCTTAAGAGCTGCTACTCTTTAAGGCAGCAAATGAAATATTCTGATGATATTCAGCTGAAAGCTCACGTCCTTCAACTCATTAAAAGCTGCTTTTTATACTTGCTAAAATTAATATGTATGTGTAGGCATGACCATGATTCTTTCATTCTAATGAAAAGCAGCAAACAGCACACAATAAAGACTTAAGTTAGCTCAGGATTTTTGCTGACTGCAGAAAAAGCTAGTGATTAAGCTGAGCTCCAAGCACAAAAAAAACACAGGCTGGTGAGAAAGTAACAATCCTGCATGACTTCCAGAAGAGAACAAAACAAAAAGATCTTATAGAGTGATTTAAAACTGGAAGAGCAGACCCATCCTACCACCCTCTTGCCTGTCACTTACGGCAGGGTCTTTAGTGCAGCAAGAGAAGGGCACACCGCAGCGCTCCCGACTCGCGTTGGAATCTGTGCAATTGAAGTAAATATTAAGGTTCCAGTCATCAGCTCCAAAAGCCCCACAGCACTGCCACTAGAACAAAGAAAGGAGAGCTTCTTGACTTTCAGAACAAACAGATCTCAGCGTTAGTAACCTGCATCATCTGCCAGTTTCCCTCTAGCTTGCAAAACAAAATCTGAGATTCCCTCTGGTTTCATTGAAGCTAGCTTGGGTTTGTTCCTTTTGGCATTTTTACAGTTTGTTTTTGTATTTTTTAAACTAAAAAAAAAAAAAAATAAAAAATGAGACCGTTCCAAACCTGCAAGTATGCTGTCCAGTCTAACGTGCCCCAGGTTCTCAACAAAACCAGTCAGCTCTGAGGGCTACGCTGGTACAGCTACTCCTTTTGCCAGTGTGAGGGAATCTTTGCCTGGCTGTACATCACACAGTAGGAACACACTGTCTCCTGAGCATCACACGTTGCACAAATAGCACAACGAAGACAGGCAGAATCCTTCAAAAAGTAAATATGCCAAATGGTAGGCTTAGTCTCTGGCTGAACACAAAAAGGATTGGTAAAACTTGCTGAACATAAAAAGAATGGACTGGAGATCACCGGAGTACTGATGGTTTACAGCATTTAAGGAGCTAGCCCAATGAGCGCATCTAAGTCAACTTAAAAAAAAATTAAAACCCCCAACAAATCACATTTTTAAAACCATTGGAATGGCATTTCTCTCGTTCTACATGTAGCACAATTGCCACCACAATACCTGAACGTTACCACATTGCACGAAGCATTAGCTCCACTAGCTGAAAAAGTAGCTTCCTCTCTCGACTGTCCCTGATTTATCTGCTAAGATTTCTAATCCAGTTAGTTTTATGTAGTGCCTGCAAAATTGCACCATTGCCTTTTGGTTGCACACAAATGGACCACTGCTTTCACACTGTGGTGACTTCTGACCTTCTCCCAACTGGGTAAGATTCAAATCAGTATGAGCAGGCACATCCTGTTACTCACTTACTCGTCACTTTTCTCCCAAGGCACAGAGAAGCCAATGAAACAAATGAAATTGTTTTAATTGCAGAACATACAAAAACTTCCACCAGCACTTAACCATATTAGATACACAGCACCAAATTCACAGACAACTTCATCAACGCAGGCCAGAATCGAGTACTGGAGCAAGAAGGTACTGGCAAAGTAACTTGTGTGCTGAACTTAGTGCAGGACTCCTTTATGCCACTGATGAATTGCAGAGTTTAACCCACACAAGCGTGTGCATTTCTGGCTTCACCCTTCCCTCCAAAGTGCAGATGCAGAGTCATTTAGAGATTTCCTATGGGAACTTTATGAGTTGTCCACTTCATTAGGCTAATTGCATTAAGCCTACTTAAAAAGAAATAACATTGTAATTTCACTCGGACCAGTCAAACATCTAGCTTTATCTAATGTTGATAAAGCTACCTCAACAGTAATCTAAGAATTAGATTAAGCTGTAAAAAGTTGTTGGGTTTTTTTTTTTAAAAAGATGTGATAGCTCCTACAATAAAGTATTTTGAATACCACTTCCCCCAAGAAGTATCTTCATACACGTATGGAATACGCTCGAAAAAATAAACACAAGACACCAATGGTTAACTTGCAGATTTGACACAGTATTCCTAAGTTTTCAAGAGTAAGTTACCCCAACTCTCCATCTTGGTTTGTTCAATCATACATCAACAAATAAGCCACTTTTCCCAGGTGCTGTGTGTTTGCAGAAGTTCTTTGAAGAAAAATATACATATACATACACAAAATTATTATATGCTAGACTATTTCTGTTGTCCCTTGAAGAAATCAAACAGATGGGAAATGTAAAATAAACTGTTTTTCTTTAAAGCAATCTTTACAGAAGAATAAACATAGTCCAACTTACATATTCCTGTGTGAAGTCTATGAGGTTTTGCAAATCAATGTCATCTCGGTATGCTCTGATGTTGTTGTTGATAAAGAAATACAGCTGGTCCTTTATCCAGTCTTTGAAAACAAATGCTAGAACACCAGCAGTGAGCTCCAGGAAGAAGATAATTCCAAGAAACACAGAAAACTATGAACAAAATGAAAAAGGTTAAAATTATTTTGCTTTATGACCAAAAACTTATTTTTCAAGGCTCACAATTCTATCCAGTGTTGGGGTTTTATCTCTTTCAGTGCAAGTTCAAGCTATTCCAGCACACAGGAAATTTTAAATTAAAAATATACCATTTTTAACTAGGGCTATCACACAAGTATCTTAATTCTATCCCAACAAATAATAAAAATCGCAACAAATTCAAACTTTTGACGTTTCACTGGAATTTTCAAAGAGGTCCAAAAGAATTCACTAAATCTCAACAGAGATGGCTACACTCTCCACCTATAGGGCCCTCTGAGAACTCATTTTAAATTTCTATGTAGGCACTTACATTTTCAATGGTATAAACAGCCAGTAGTGCCAGTGAAATGCTCTCTATGTGCTTTTTTTCTTTAGACACCCTCACTGGTAAGGCTTTGCCTAAGTAGACAAAGCAGAAATTGGCAACAGCAGAAATTAATTAATGACGAAGTTGGAGCGGAACGTCTATGGAATGACTCACATCCACATTAAAACCAAATGAGGCTGCTATGATTAATGCAAATGCAATGGATGCCAAAGGCATTACTAATGATCTGCCGCCTTCTCTGAGCATCTCCACTGAGTCTACACTGTTATTAAAACACACAGGGGCTGTCATATACTGGAAGCCTATCCCTTCTGCAACTGCGCCTTTGAGTTCCATTTTAATATGCTCTCTGTGTTTGTGCAGACGAATTTTTAATTTCTCCTGCAGCTGCTGTATAGGAAGCTATTTCTGGTACAGCAGATGGGTTCATTTTAGGCAAGCTAAGAGAAGCAAGGAAGAAAAGAAAAAAGTATTACAATAGCTCCCCCCTTCCTTTTTCTTTTTCCTTTTTTTTTTTTTTTTTTTTCAGGCAAGACAAGAGCAAGCTGGAACTATCCCAAGCTGCTTTATAAGTGCCCCAAGAATTGTAAGTCTCAGCTACCTCCTGCCCTTGTATAACACATCTGTGGAAGCCAAACATGTCACTTGAAGGCAGTTGTTTCACTAGAAGCCTCTTCATGTATGTATTAACAGTTAAGGGTCCTGAAGACAACTACTGCCCAGGGTGTGCCCACCTCTGGAAGCTGCAGTGGTGGACAAAAAAAAAAGATCTTGCATTTCTATAATAAATCTTAAACTTATCTAAAATGGAACGTGATACTGTTATCCTCACCTTCAAAGCTCATACAAGTGAGGCTTTTAAAAAACAGAACCAGGATATGTAACTGAAGGAGTTTTGAACACTGTGTATCAGCAGCTCCTTCCTCAACTAACAGTCCAGCCCAGAGTTCAAGAAGACAGCTTCTACTTTTTTCATCTATCCTAGCACATCCTCTTCCCCGTCTCCCTCTCAGGCCCCCGCACTAACAGCAAGCAATGATTCCTTTTTGGGTAAGCTAAATGGTACAGAACTGAGGATATCAGCAAGCAACAGTCCTATCTCCTCTGCACCATGAGGGGCACTTGCACAACACAAATCATTCAGTGGTGTATCTACATTCCTCATATTTCACTGGCAGCTCATTATGGACTCAAAGTTGAACATACAGACTGATAGCAGAAATTTCTCGTTTTGTGATAGAAAAACAAAATGTAAGGTTATATCCATAGCAAAAGCAACAGCTCCACGTTATGATTCTTACCATCAAGAGTTTGGAACCTTAAAAAAAAAAACCACAGTAAGTAAGAGACTGAAGAGCTGTAAAGTAGTTCACAGTTAAACAAAAGCAATCCACAGAGCAGTACAGTCCCACCACATTACAACTTCCGCTCCCAAAAAGCCATTTTAAAATCTTTACACAGTTAAGCAAAAGAGAGAACATGATGAATGGTACCATTGCAGAGGCTACTTACAAACTTGAGAAGAAAGGTGTTTTCTCGCAATGCTCCAATGCATCCTGCAAATCCCAAAATGAACATAACTCCTCCTACCACCAGGAAGAGCCAAACGGGATCAAAGCCTCCCAGGTCTGTGATGGAGGAAATATTGGACAGCACTCCCTGGGAAAGAAGCAATGCCAAGGCATAACAAGTACATTCAGCTTGCAATCGGAATTTGTACAACTGAATTTTTCCTTTTAGAAAGGTAGAAGACTGCAGCAAATAAGTGTTCTGCAGTTTAACAAGAAAAGACAATTAAGAAAGTCTTTGTATTCAAAAAGAGATAAAAAGGGCTATTGCATACAATATTTTTGAATCAACATGTGGCATAAACAACGAAATGTGCTTCTAGAGTTCTGCGAAAAACCCGCAGGGCATTTTGCTGCATCTGTAGGCTCTAAGAATTAGTCTGCCAGAAAGTCAGAACAAATATTTGAACAAAACTTAACTCAATGTTATTACCCATGCTGAGAGCACATTTACACACATTATGATAGAAAAGGCAAGGATATCATCTTGAATTTAGCATTTATGCTCAGTATTTACAATTGGCAGAAATTCCTAGACCCTAGGAGTTCCTAGATTGCACTATTTTTCAACCACAAATTTTACACCAAATTTTAACACGATACCTGGCCAATTCAGCTCCAGGCACCTACAGTGCTAAAACCACATTAGATAAATGAGGTACAGCTACCAACTAATCAGTGGGGTAGGGGGGAATGAAAATAACGTTAAGTCTCTTGGTAGGCCGTAAGGCATTTTAAGGACTTGTCTTGGGAAATGGTCTGCACTAACTTTGGTTAGACCTCTCGTATGGGAAAGCACATATGCTGTGTTTCAGATATGACAGTCAGCACAGTCTGCTTGTAACGCCGTCGCCTCCTCAGAAGCAGAGCTTGGGCTGCGACGCCAGTAATTCCCAGGAACTATTTTATCTTTTTGAACATATTTAACCAGAGTTTGGCTGATGTTGAACAGATGGGTCATATGAAGAAGCAAGTACAAAGTCTTCCTTATTTCAGTGAGTTTGCATGGGAACAGTTACAGTTTCCTAAAAGCCTTTTGGCAGCAAAAAAGCTGAAGTATCACTATTTCTTCCTTCACCTCCCCAGTGCCATAGATCAATGCAACGCACGCTGCTGCAGCAGACATTTCTCCATGTGTTTCCTCAAAGAAGCCTGAACCCATGCAGAGTGCTTCAGGCTACTGCTTCCCCTACTAACTCCTGAATGAGGCTGTGGCTTGAAAAGCAACAGCACAGACCTCTACCTATACCGCTCCTTTTCTGAAGAATTATGAAGTTCTTCAGCCTCTTCCCCATTCATATCCCCTTCACTGCTTTGAAATATCCCCAAAACATCGATAATTTTGAAGGAAGTTATCACAACCTCGCATCCAAAAGTTGTTAGTAACACTGTTAGCAGATGACTGTTTGTAACTGTGGCTTTAAACTGGTGATATTTGTTTGGTTTGGGTTTGGTTTTTTTTAAATATATATTCGGTTTGGACCACTCATAAGATAAACAGTCACATCACCAGTATCTCTAAAACAGTACTACACAGTTTGCAATCACTTCCATGGCTTCCCAAGAAAAACTGACATTGAGCAAGTAGCAAATGAAGACAGTACTCAAAGCTTTTTAATTCTTCAGACAACCACAGACTGTATAAAATATACATGTGAATTTCTCCACTGCACACAGCAAGGAGCCTTGGAAAAGGCCAGCATGCTAAAAGCAAATGAAAAAATCTGACTACAATAAACCAACAGCATGAATGACATTCTTAAACTGGATTCTTCTCCCTCCTACTCTACAGAATGCTACTGCCTGACAGAGGGATTTAAAAAAAAAAAAAAAATCACATTCATCACTTTCCTCCTACATTACACATAGTACTAGTCTTATTGTCATTCAATACAAAGGCAACAATTCTTTGTCAAAGAAAAGAAATAAAAGATATAAATTTCTGGCTAAGAAGGACAAGTAAAATAAGCAGCATAATCCAATAACACAAGAGCCTTTGAAAAAATCATGGCTTTGGCCATGCAGAGTCAGGAAACATGAGCTCTGCCCCAAGGGAAAAAGACTGCTAAACTGACTTCTTCACAAAGTTTGCAAGCCCTTTCTATATTTCCCCTCTGTGCCTATATAGTTACCATAAGATGAGAAGAAATGATGTCTTAAAGCAAACACTACTACTAATTTCTTTTAACATTAGACGACTTTGGACTGTAGTATAGTAGAATGAGAAAACAGTCAGTTGAGAAACAATACTGCCTTTGTATTATAATGATTTTACTTAAAAAACAAAAAAAGGATGAATGGTCACTCTCTTCATAAGATACTTTAAAAAAAAAAATCTAAACAAAAACTAAAATGCACACCAAGAATAGGTTTAATATTCTCTCCATGTGAAAGTAGTAAAATTCAAACAAAACAAGAAATCCAAGTGAAATTCAGCTCACACTGGTGGACAGTGCTCTTAGAGAAGATAGTCGTAATATGAAGAATTGTTAGTCAGAAGGAATACACCATCTGGTATTTTGTCATGCTCCCATTAAAGTTGATGACAATAAAACTTAGAGAAGCAGTTGTACATTGCCTCTCTGACCATGTGCCTTCCCACCTTACTTGACTTTCCAGCACTGCCAGGCTCTTAGCACCCTGGCATGTCACATGTTGGCCAGTCACCTTGCAAAGGTCACTCATCTAATCACTGGTGTCCTCCAGGCTCCAACTTCTCAGGGTAGCTACAATCTGACACGTGCTGAAGTAGAACACCACCAGCTTTATCTGCCATTATTTTCTGTCCTTGGAGAGCACTTTTATGGGCCTGTTTTGCTCATCCACATATGGCAATCATAGGCCTAGCTTGGATAAACCCCAAATAATACATCCTGACAGTGCAAAGCATATACTGTGTAACTCTTGTGTGTACTCTGTGTG
This sequence comes from Merops nubicus, assembly GCF_000691845.1. Taxonomy (NCBI): domain Eukaryota; kingdom Metazoa; phylum Chordata; class Aves; order Coraciiformes; family Meropidae; genus Merops; species Merops nubicus. Next base: position 37,255 of record NW_008619361.1, on the reverse strand, counting down.
CTCGCTGCACATGGATCCCAAGTTATCAGTATTCTGGGGAGACATCCCAGGATATATGATCCTCAGAGTGACTCCGGCAATAAAACAATAGCCAGCAGCAGGAATGACAAACGTGGACAATGCTCTGTGGTTACAGCTAGAAAATTGTTGCTTACTGCTGAAATACAGCTTTCCAGTCTGGTTTTTTGTTTTTCTGGACGCTTACAAATAAGCCCTCTGAAGAAACACCAGTGCAATGCTCTAAAGAAAAGCACATTTTGCTTCAAGCAGCAGGGCAATGACTCAGGACTATTATCTCACTTTATGCTGTTAAGAAGAACTAAACATACACTCCTACAGGCACATACTTTTCCAATCCACTGCAAGTTTCTAAAATGCCTACTACCACAGTATTCAGTATTTTTCAGCTCTAATGGCTTCTTCTGGGCAGAGCTTGACAGAGATGCACAAGCATCTGACAGTGACCGATTCTGTCTTTATCCCATCTTTAGACAAAAGCAGAAGGGAATGTTTCCAGATGATCAAGAATCTCATTCTAACACTGCATCCTCCCGTGACATGCTCCAAATCCTCAGGCTGACCAGTCAGTCACAGAATATATGGTGACTGACTGTCAACGGATCTCTTGCACCAAGGCAAGACCTAAAGAAACCACCTCCAAATCCTTTTAAGTCAGGCTTTCTACAAATGCAAAGTATTTTTTTTCAGCAAGTAGTCCACTCCAACCTTTACTGTTAAATAGTTTCAAATACCACTGATGCATTAGCATCTGAACAGAGGAAGTAATTCCTTTTTTTCTAAACCCACATTCTCATTTTGCAAATATGATTATTTTTCTGGGGTACGTGCATATCACTTTCTTGGTAGTTTAGGCAGTACATAATCTTTATTTGGCAGCAAACTCTTTGTTTCTGAAAAGCTACAGACTCTTAAAACTTTTCTTCTCACAATGGTGTCAATCCAGGGTTGTGCTGTAGTCCCACAAGGAGAGCCAGGAGGACATGTTCACTGGCTGAGCTCCAGCTCATCTGTTTGCTCTGTTCCCCCACCCTCAATGGCCTGCTATATGTTACAGCGCCTGGGTTATTACTTAACCTTTTAATCCATCACAAGTCAAAATTTGTTCGGGTTAGTGAGGCAACAAAAGTATCATCCATAATTGAACTAAAATCAATAATGGTGAAGTTAACAAAAAAAAAATTCCTTTATTTGTGAAATACGTATTTGCTTCCATCACTAGGATACTGATATGAGGCCAGTGACAGTGATATGAGGCACCCTTCACCCCTTCTCCATCCTGTGCTCTAAGACTGTTACAATAATTTGCACTACTTTCCAGAGCCAGATCTCTGACTCCAGCTCCCATCTTTGGTGCACACCTACACCAGAGGTGCATTTCAGGTCACGTCCATGAATCCATTTAAAGCACAAGCTATGCTTAAGCTCACACCAGCGAGCAGTATCAGACCACACAGACTGGACTCCTTACAAATGAAGATGTGCCCCTGGAATATAACTTGTGCTCCAATCACTAGCAGGCATTCAGTCCATGAGATCACACTAGAACTGGGCTGAAGAAGATCCAACCCTTTCAATACCTGTAGAGTGGGCAAGCTGGGTCTTCAGCACCATTTCCTCTCCTATTGGTCCACGCCACTTCCATGTAACAGACTTGGCCTTTGTGTGCTGAACCCAGAAAGTCACTTTAATTCTTCCAGAATGTATGAATGCCAACATAGATACCTTGGCTGGAGCACTGTCCCTGTGTTGGCACATCTATACAGTCTGATAATGTTCTTGGTTCCTAATGAGGCCAAATAGAATGGAGCTACAAGTGTATTAACAAACTAGGGAGACTTCCAGACTGGCTGTGGTTAGTGCAGAGAATTCACTACCACGTTCAGATCTCAGAAATGTTCCCAGGAGTTTTCTAGACTATTGCTGCTCTCCAGAAAGACAGATTTCACAGGCGCAGCAGCGTACTGCAGGACACGAGAACAGTTCCAAGTGAAAAGACCCTAGGCAGCAGCATTTTTGAGAAGCTGACCCAGCAATGAAAATTGAAAGCATACCAAGTCAGAACTTAGGTGAATCATCATCCTAGGGAACAAAGAAGTGATACATTTGTGAAATATTTCGCCCACCAGAGTGCATGTAAAAGAACAAGACTCAACACAACAGTCCCCCTGACAAACAACATCCCACAGGGCCATTAAAAATTAAAAAGAAGAGACCAACACCAGTCGGGTGGGAGAAATCAGCTATTGTTTTTTCCCCATTTCCTCCAAGATGGGAATAAATCTTCCCTGCTGCAGAAGCCCATTACAGGGCAGGGGGGTGGGACAAAAAAAAGCAGATAGTCAGAAAAAAAAGATTCAACAATACAAGATCTTCTGAAACATTTCTTCTTTGCAAGAAGATTATTAGCCTTTCCATAACTTCATCTGCAGGACTTAGAATCACTAGCAAACAGGAACACATGCAGATGATGGGAAATACTTGTATTTCCAAATGTATGAATTTAAAATGGAAAAAAATCTCTTCTTGGTGTAGTCAAAATCCATGCAGTTTCTCCATGCTGTGTATCTAAATGAGCATGAAGAATAGAACAATAGTCATTGAAACATGCCAAACTAATTCCACTCCTGAATTTTGTTTCTGCAAGCAAGAAACTAGGCAGGGGATGTTTACAAGTGTTATTTCCTTAATTTTTTTTTGGTTTTGCATTTGCCAGAGCAAACAACAATAGCAACAGAACTTTATTTTTCAAGTATCTAGTGAAAGAGAAAACCTAATCTAGCTTTCTTGTTATGACAAAGCAGAGCTCAATATGTGAATATCTGACATAAATACATGCAACATATGGATTTTTACATTTTTCAGTTGCAAGGTGTTGGAACACTACTAAAATTATTTAAGAGCCTGTTTAGATAATGCATCTTTACATACTGAAATTTAAATTAAATGTAATAGCAGATATTAATATCTCTCCCCCTCTCCTCCCCAGTCCTGTAAAATACAGACAGAGTGCCCGGGTTAGAGGCAAGATATCTGCTTTGGGTATCCTTTGGCCCATAAGGACCCTTGGGATAATCACACAGTTTCCCTGTCAGCAACTGTTTTGAAAAGAACTGTGTGACAGACATGTATGGACAACAATTAAGGAGTGAGTAATGTATCAGTCCCTCTTGATGTCTGTCATTCACTGGGACAGTAAAAAGTGAGAAAACTTGTCCCCTAAACACAACTTCAGTTTTCCTATCAGGACAAGGAAAGAGGCTTGGTCTGACAAAATGTGACTGTTTCTGTTGTTGTGGGTTAGAGCTGGGTGGGCCACTAGGGAATTTAGCCTGTCCCAGAACACCAAAGCAGGCCTAGATCACCTTATATCAACATGTAAGTCTAGCTTAAAACTTGAGGTACCATACTAGTACTCCAAACCATGCACAGCTTGATTTCTAAGCTGGAATGTGTTCTAGTTACACTGGCTTAACAAGAAAAGCCTAGAAAAGCTCATGCACATAATCAACCTCTTCTTCATTTCAGACAAACTTATACACGAATTAAGTCTAATCAATTTTGCAAGGATCTGCAGATTTATTCTCTCTACTTTATCTCTACCTTTGATACCTCCTCCTACCTAATACCATAAAACCACAGTGCTTTCCTTCTAAAAATTTCCTCTCCATAGACAGTCTTAAAAGGTTTCAGAAGACATAACAGCAATTCATCACTTAGTCTCAATACTTGTGAATATAAATCTACTGCAGGTACTGAAAGCATCGGGAAGCTTATCTTCCCAAGTATCTACTGGCATCATACCACGAACACTCCCAGTGAGCCTTAAGGCCATTATCTAATATATAACCAAGGAGGGAAACAGACATTTTGTACAGGTCTAGGTTTGTTTTTTTTTTTTTTTAAAAAAAAAATCAACAGATGAAATTACTCAAAGTGGTTAAAAACCCCACTGAAATATAAACATTTCTCCCCTGCTGCTGACCAGAAGTAGTGTAAGGTGCTTGGGCTTAGTACAGACTCTTTAGTATGAACTCCTTCTACGTTAACAATGTTGATGTCATTATTGGGGGCAGAAGGGTGAAAATGAGCTGCCATGGATGAACTTTTTTTATGGTACAAGCTCAAGTCTAGAGTGCCTGCAAACACTGTGAGATTGTGAGCTATATAGTGCATCTATGTATAGATAGCTTTATTCATCCTCTGAGTTTATTGCCCCCACCCTACCCCCTAACTCTTTCAGGTTCATGACTCAGAATGCTAATTGCCCAGTTTTTGTTTAGGGCTGGCTGACTGGCTGTCAAGCCAATTCTATTGCCTATTTGACAAATGAGCTCTTTTGCCTCCCTGCAAAGGCTGTAAGGAAGGTCACGAGACTGTATAGTGTGCTTTTTTTTTTTCTTTACAACAAAGTTGAAAAGGGAGAATTCAAGCCAACTCAGCAAAAAAAAAAAAAAAAGGGGGGGGGGAGGGGGGAAACCAAAACACACACACCCCCCAACTAACCAAACTCACAGATCTACCCCAAACTGTTTTTAGCCAGGAGCAAATGGGACTCCTGTAAAATGTGGATTATTTGTTTACTTTCTGCATTTTTAACGTAGCCTGTGACACTAACTTTTAATCTTAAAAAGATTCTGTGGGATAGCAAAAGTATATACAAGTTGATATAAAGTTGGCCAGGTTATAAAATAACACAGCTGGATATAAAGCAACATGATTCAAGACAGAAGTAAATCAAAATCCTGGCCACCACCAAATCAGTTTGCAGTAGAGGAGCCCTTCTGAAGACCCATCCTTAAAAAATATTTCCTGATTTATATTTAGGCCTAATACAATAGCAGCACCAAGATCAGATTTGATAAAGACTTAGTTCAATGGGACAGCAGCAACCTTCACAGAATGGATGAGTTTGGAAGGGACTTCTGCATGTCATCTGGTCACCTAGATCTGACTTTCTAGATCCATGTCCAGACTGCTTTTGAATATGTCCAAATACTGAGACTTTGCATCATCTCTGGGCAAACTGTGTCAGTGTTCAGTCATACTCAGTTAAAAAAAAAAAAAAAGTGTTTCCTGATGTTCAGAGGGAACTTCGCATGTTTCATTTTATGTTCATTGCCTCTGCTACTGGGCATCACTGAAAAGAACCTGGCTCCATCCTCTCTGCACTCATCCTTCAGGTATTTATATACATTGAGATTCTCCTAAGCATGCTCTTCTTCAGGCTGAACTGTCCCATTTCTCTCAGCCTTTCCTTGTAGGAGAGATGCTCCAGTCCCTTAATCATCCAGGCAACCCTTTGCTGGACTCTCCAATATTTCAGTGTCTCTCTTGTACTGGAGAGCCCAGAACTGGCCCAAGTGTGGCCTCACCCATGCCAAGCAGAGGGGAAGAATCCTCTCCTTCAGTCTGCTGGCAACTCTCCTAATACAGTCCAGGACACTGTTGGCCTCCTTTGGCACACAGGCACAGTCCTGGCTCGTGTCCAACTCAGTGCACACCAGCCCCCCCCCCCAAGTCCTTCTCTGCAAAGTTCCTTTGCTGTCTTACAGCATACCATTACAACAGTCCACGATGCCTAAGGGACATCCTGGCTAGCCCTAGGCAAGAAGGAGTTTAGCTAGAGAAGTGCTTTTCAGCTGAGCTACAGACCTCTCAAGTCTTAGGCTTTGCCTCCCTGGCTTCCACCTCCAGCACCCCAGCTGCAGCAAGAACAGCTCTCTCTGGGGCATAACTGATCTGCCCCCCACTACGGTGCAGAGGGACCATGAGTTTCTGGAATTTGATCTGGCTGACTACAGCTTCTGGCCATTGCCTGTCCTCTAAAGAGCCAAGTGAAAGAAAGGGCTCAAATTGGCTTGACACAAGTTTATTTTCCTATAATTCTTGCTACAACAACTCAAGTTTGTCTTTGCTCAAGAGAGCTGCAGTTCAGCTATACCTATATTACATTTTGGTTGTTACAACCACCAGCTGAAGGAGTCCACACGAAGCATTACAGGACAACAGTTAGAGGCTGGGGAGAAATGCTAATTTTCAAAGAAAGACCTGTGCTTTAAAACAATAAACAGTACTTTTATTAATTTCTATAGAAAAATATACTACATATTGAGCCTGAGCTAATGCATATTAAACTGCTCTAGGTAGTTTTATTTGCTTAAAAACAACACGGCATTTTTTCCCACTTTCAAGGTCTGATTAAAAATGTTCTCAGACTACTTGACAACAGATGTCCAAATCTCAAGTAAAAACCTGAGCTTTGGCTTCTGGCCATCAGCAATTCTAAATTGAATGCAATTTTCCTAGAAAGGGCAGAATGGATGGGGGAGTGTGGTGCATGTTTGTGCGCTCTCACGTACAGAAAATATGTAAAACCCCACAAGCCATTATTGTGCCAGATCATCCTCTACCTGTAGGCGTGGTGTATTTCAGACTTCTAACACTAGACTCTAGCTGTTTCCCCTTTACCTGCTCATTCATCCTAAAGAGGAATCATTTGTGTTACCTACTGAAATAACACAAAAATGTTAACATCTCTTCTAGAAAGCCACTCAGAAATAAAGTTCTTCTCTGAGGCTTAGACACAGGCATAAGCTCTGTGAATATGCTCAGAGTATTAAATAAAACACTTTTTTAATTTAGCAAAGGTTTAAAAAAACCACAGCACCTCTTTCCTGGCCTACTCAAGCCATCCAGCATGAGTATCACATGGTATGTAAATACACATATATATGTATGGGTGTATATAGTGTGAGTTAATTAATATCCCATTACTGTTTGTAATTATCTACATCCAACGCACATGCACAGAATAATTAGAATAAGTTAACGACTCACTTCTGAACCAGCAAAATTTAGCCTGAGTTTTAAGTGGCCAAACTCCAGTGCTTTCAACGTATTATTTGTTCTGCTGCAAGCACCAGTTATTATGCCTTAAGGGAACATCATTTGAATAACTTACTCAATGTTCTCCATTAAAAGAAGAAAATAAGAAAAGTTATGCAATTGAATTTCATTGCACCACTGCTGTAACTAGGTTTTATTATTTTCAATCTTTTAAACAAAGAAAAGGAAATTCTAGCTTTAATTTTAGCTGTTTTCTTTAGCAACCCAAACTTCACCCAGCAACCCAATAGATACTGACTTGTTTTGTATATTATGTCTCAATATTTTATCTTCTTCCTAACTTCTGCAGGAAAAAAAAAAAAAGGACTAATAGACTCTGGTTCACAAGTGTTCTCTCTTTCTCTGCCCCCTCTTCCTTCCCATTTCCAAGTTGCTTTTACAGTCTTACAACACAGAGGGTGTCAGTGGACAATTTCATTTGCACAAGAAAAACTAACGTCTCAGGTTTGGCTTGTTTTTCAGGATTCATTTGGTTTTGGATTTGGGTTTGTGAGGGTTTTAGTGCTTTGGTTTGTAAGACGAGCAGCAATTAGCATGTTGTGTTACAGCAAAGGCAAGGCACCTTATCTTCAGGAAGCTGCCCTCTAAGATGTGTAGGCTGCCTCTCAATTCCTGGGGACCCAGGCAGCAGAGAGACACTGCCAATCCTGCCTTCAGCAGTGCCCTTCTATCTGAGCTGCAGCCTGAGCATGTATGGACTGAAAAAGTTATTTTATGGCCAGGTGTCATGGTGATTTCTTGCCAAGGCATTCTTGGGAATGATGCCAAGGATCTTCCTCTAGGTGAGCCGAGCCAAGGTTTTATTTGACAGTGGAGCTTGATTTTGTTTCAGTAGAAACTGTGTGCGGACACAGAAAATGTGAAACACATTACTGTTCAAATATTTCATCAGAGAAAAGGAGAAAAACAAGAAAAACATGGAGTCTGGTACTATGTTCAACTTACCTTTTCATTCCATGCCCACAATCCAATCCCAAGAAATGCTATGCCAAGGAACTAAAGGAATAAAAATGAAAAAAAAAAATATCAGGAGTAGGAACCACTTAGAGACATGTTATTTTTTAAAAAACATACATACTGACTAACATTCTCTGTTGGATAACCAATTTTATCAGGACTGTGAGGGATTACCAAGATTTCTAAAATCTGCATGTATTTTTTTTACAACTCAACTGCTGTAACTGGAAGAATTTAAAACTTGCACAACTCCTTCAGGGATGTCTCACATAGGAACAGTAGGTGCAATAAACGTCATTTTCTTAGCAGCAAGCAAGTAAAGTTCTTTTTCAGTTGGTCAAACTCAAAACTCCATAGTCAAGCAACACATTACTTTAACTTTTATTATTGCCACCTGCACAGCCAACTGTCCTTGCAGATCTTTCCCAGTGAAAGTGACAAAAATAAAGTTCTGGATACATATGTACTCTCATTTCTAGCAATGTTGTCCACAGAAACACAGAGGGCTGCTTAAGTATGATATAAAACAAATTCTGGGAGATAATGAAAAAAGCCAAAAAATACACACATATGACACTAGCCTAAAAGAGTTAGTTTTTAAAAATTCTGAAGCCAATGTTTTATAACCTGACATTGACCGTTCCTGTATTTTGTAAAGGAAGTTACAGTCCCATTCTCCTCCAAGGGACTTAGAGGCACTAAACTTAGAAGACTGCATCTTTCCCCTGTGATGGAAAAGGAAACAGCACCTATGATTTTGGTATAACCTATATTCCCTGTTCCACTGCATTATTTAGAGTGCATCATTTCCCTACAAATACTACAGGGTTTCCACAAGAAACCCACACCAAGTGTCACTGAAAGAAGCAGAACAGGCCAAATCAGCACTGTGTCCCGACATCACTGCTGCATATTTGGCATCATACAAGAACAATAGTGTAGAATGTTTAAAAAAAATCATATAGCAGGTGTCCAAGCATTTCTCTACATGTCCATCTGTCTTTCATATCTGTTTTTTTAAAACCTAAGTGCTAGCTAAAAAGAAAAACTACTCACTGTAGTTCCAAGGCATGTACCGAAACATTGCTCAAAGACCAAACTCCGGTTTTCTTTGTGGTTTGTCCCCACTGCAGTGTACAGATTTGTTTTGGCACACAGCATGCTTTCTCTTAAGATTTGGGTAAACACTTAAGGATCCTAATGATTTTTCTTTTGCAAAACAGGACAAAAGTGTTTTTCTTTTAAGAAGTGGGAGGAGGCAGGACTATCAACTTTTAAAAGCTCTCAGAAGTGATTTCAACAGCTTCAAAGCAAGATTCTGTTTCCTTATACACACTTTTTTTTCCAAGTGGCAGTTTTAGCTCTGTGCTACAAGAATACCTCTAAAGCATAACCCAATATCATCCCTGTGACTTTCCCTCCAAGTGTGCTTTGCCAGCTGCCCAAAGGACCATGCATATTACACCCAGCAAGCTCACCCAGAAGCCCGTCTATACTAACTGAGAAACTCTCCTTTTTGACTTGAAGAGTCATGACTGTAGATTTTAACAATATTACAAGCCAACATTATTCAAAGGGAATTGTTGCAGACTTGGCTGTATTTTAAATACAAGATAAATGGAAATTTTTCCTAGATGGAAAATGTGAACTGTTCATCAAGAAAGTCAGTTATTTCAGCAGTTTTAATTGTCTATAAGGAAAAAAGATGGACTGGAGAATGTCGGTACAGCCTCCCGGGATACACCATGTGAGCCAAAAAAGGTCATCTTACCTGTCAAGACTGCCCCCTTCCTACAGTTGTAAAGCTTGCCAGAAGAGCGTGTGTAACTCTCCTGACTGCAGTGATTACTTGAAACTTGAGAAAAAGCTGTACAAGTTTCCAAATCACTTTCAGACAAACACAGTTAAGTTCTTTTCTGCAGTATCAGGCTCTTCTCCTCCTTTCTTACAGAGCCAAAGGCACCAAGGTTGAAGGAACAGCAGTGAAGGGTGGGGAAGCTATGACATTATAAAAATCCATAAGCTGCATTTGGAAGTCTCAAATTCTTATGTGTAGGGAGGTACAAAACATTATGTTTTGCAAATACCTTAATATGGTTTTGAAACGATTAAGTGTGGAAAACTAGAATGAAAGAATTCAGTCAGTACATACAAATGTAACTTAACAGCTATACACATCAGCTGCAGCTCTGGCTCCGATACACCAGCTTTATTAAATTTAATCCTGTCAAGTGTCCTGATCCTTCACCAGAAGTTGAGACTCAAGGGTAAGATTACCTCATAGGTTGCAAAAGGTGACTTGTAGTAGTAGACTACATGGGTCTCAAGCCATGCCAAGCTCACCTCAATTTACAGGGTAATGAGACTGCGCTATAATCACCTAAAAAACTGAGATTGTCACACTTCTGGCAAGCCCATTGAGAAAAAACAGGAAAGTGAGGGGATCAAAGAATTACATCCTGCCCAGTCTTCTCTATATCCCAAAATGGTAATCTCTGCAGTTGTCTTTAGAAGTAGCTGATGAAATCAGAACAATGGACAAAGTCCACTAGGATAAAAAGGTTCAGGATGGAACCACGAACTTGTTATCACAGGATGCTGTGGAAATCCAAAGCTTAATCACATTCTGAAGAAAAGATTATATTAATTAATGGAAGATCCATAGCTATTGAAAAATTATTTTGATATAACATCAGGCTCAGTTTTTACACTGTTGTTCACTGGAAGATTATAATTGGGAAAAGATTACCGTACGCATGCTTCGTTGCTTAAATGCCTCTTGCCTTGGACAAACTCTGCTTACATTACTTGAGACAAAATACTGAGGCTAGACAGACCACTGACCTAACGTCCTACAATCACACCACCCTAGGAAGGGCCACCCTTGCACAACCACAGCCTGCTATGGGCATGAAGCACAAAGGAATCCTCTCCATAATCCCCACTAGCAGAAGAGAGATGTTCATGAGGAGACATACCTCTTGGCAGGATTAACTTTGGATTTTCTGGACAATTACAAAAAACTCCTGCATAGCCAAAAAAAAAAAAAATAAAATAAAATAAAATTGAAAGTGCTTAGCAAAAATCCCTCTGTATTTTTACTGTTAGAATCAGAAGTAAAGCACAATGCATATCCTGCTTATCTTGCAGCCCTTCTGCAGATGTCTCCAAGACTGTTTTGTTCTGCTTGCTTACAACCAGAACGAAAATCTCTTCACATCTGAAGCACGTGGGGAGATGGCATATATATCATCTTAGTTACATCTGGAAAATTTCATCTACATCCCTTAAAGTATCCCAGTGAGTAATAAAAAGGTGGAAGTTTGCCTCATTATCTACAGAACACTCTACAGAGAAAAACCAGTCAATTCTCCACAGACATCTAGTAAAACCATTTAGCCTGACTATAAATGGTTACTGGATTGGGGGTAGAGCTTGTTTAAAAAAAAAGGTATCAAGATTTTTAGAATTATTTGCAGGAGAATATTAAAACATTCCTCTAGAGTATTACAGCCCTACAAAAAATCTTAATAGTACTTTCTCATGGGTTGCTTTCTATTCACAAACATCAAACACGTGTTCAAGTTCCTCCTTTATAAAGATTAGATGTATTTAAGACTAGAATGTTGAGTGGTACTTGTGCTGTTGCCCTACTTATAAAGTTCACATGCAGTTTTCAGAAGTGGATTGGTTGATAAGTATTTCAAACTGCACGTATCTCATTCCCGGTCTTGTCTGCACGGACAAAAATGATTCTTTGTTGCTAGAGGTACAGCATCATACAGCACAGCCACAGCACCTCATTTAGAGGGTGATGGTGTAAACAGTAATGCAAATACTAAAAAAAAGTTTGAGAGAAGCTTAATTGTAGAGTCATCAGACATCTCTTCGCATGTTGAATTTTTTATCTCAGCTGAATTCTTAAACCCTGCCACCAGTTTTCAACCAAAAGGACAAAGCCACAGCCCGAGCAGTCGAAGGCTGGTTTATGTGCCACATGCACAAGCCAGCGTATGCCCACCTGTGGATTCGCTGAACACTTGTGTGAGATCGAACTATAACACAGCCACCTAACTTCACCTTCTTCACAACAGTATGCACTAGCACAGCGTGTCAAAACTGTCAAGAGTTCAGAAGCAGAGCTTCCTCACAAGAGCTTTTTTTTTTTTGTTTTGGAGCCCCGTATTTAGCCATCCCAGCACAGGAACACAAGGTACTGTACTTAACTGGCGAGCACAGCAGTGAGCAGGATGTGTAATATTTCACATCCTGAAATACAATCAGGAAAACACAGGGCTTCAGAGCTTTGTACATATATAAAGCAGCAGTGACAAGTTCTTAACTGACTCTTAAAACCCCAGATGAACAATTTTTCCCTAAGCACTTCCTCTGTAGCACTCTGCTCAGACTCACTCGGAGATATCTCCAAGCCAGAATACCCACTGCTTTCTTTAAAGTATTTTGTGCCAAATCAGTCTTTTTGCTTTTAAGTCAGGGCAAAACGGAGCTCAGTATCTGTAACAGAGAACAAAGGATTTCGTTTGGTTTGTTGCTTGTTTGTTTTTAAAGTAGCCCTGACAGAGAAAGGGCACCAAAACAGAAATGAAAAGGAAGTTTCACACAGTTTTCTTCTTCCCTTCATGCCACTGATGTGTACTCTGCTTTAAACACATCATTTCCCAGTCTTTCAAACAAAACAAATAGGACGTCCTCTCAACTCTCCAGCTTCAGCCTGCACCAGTATCACAGGGAAGGCAGGTACTGAAGTCTGCCCCTTCCTTCGGCCACTCACTCCAGTTCCAATATCTTGTCTATTCTCAACACACACCATTAGAGCATTTCATTTTCATGTGGCTAAACACACACAGGAAAGTCAAACTGCTCCAAGCCTATATCCACATTTACATATTTATGCTAATGCCTATACAAAGAATGCATTCTCCTAAAGCCCATTTTTTGTTTGCCTCAAGACATTACCAGCAGAAAAACTCCATGTACTACAGCCAGTGAATGAAGATGTTGCGTAGGTGACTAATTACCGTTCTGGTTCACAGCCACATTCAGATATAGACCAAATATAGACTAAAAGACGTCAAATCTATTTCCATTTTACATACAGTTTTTAAAAAACATTAAACTGTATTTCACAGATAACTCTCTCAGTACCATTTTCCTCCTCATACAAAACACACGCACATGGAATAAAAAAGGTCTCGGTTTCCACACATTTTGCTCAGCTGAATCAGAGACAACTGGCATTACAGAATCATCCAAAGCAGAAAAACAGACCTGAGAAAGCCATGAGAAAAGCTGTCTGCTCCATCTTGCAGCAGTCTTAGCATAACGCTTTCTAATGAAAAATTAACCATACATGACCCAAATTTTCAAAGCAAGGTACTGTGGCTGTTAGTGGATCTTTCATTTTCACCAGTATTCATGAGGTTTTCCGTTTTGACACAAAGTGTACATATTCCCTCCTCCCACCCCCTCAAATGCATAGTCAGTTGCCATTATTTTCGTATTGCCTTCTCCAGCTCTTTAATTGCAAAAGCAAGACATCTGCTTTCTGTTAGTGTTGCTGTATGTATTTCTTTTATTGCTTTCTGGTGGTGCAATTGTAAGCACCGCCAATCAGCTTGGAGCAAGACTCTCTAAAGACTGAAGTCCCTCTCCTCTTGTCCACAGAAATTGATATACTGGAGAACAGAAAAAGCAGGATGAATCATACCCCATTTCCCTTACTTCAACTTTTGAACAACTTCCCTCAAGCCTAGATAAATGTATCTTTTCCCAAGTTCCCAGTGAGACTCTCCAAACTCATATCTTGCTGTCTAAAGACAATACTCTATTTGGAGCAGAATTTCTGAAAGCAGACAAAACTTACAAGTCACTTTGTGAAATCCTTCAATAAAAAACTTTTGGGAGCTTAAAGTTTTTGTTTCTCTGAGATCTAGCTGATTTCTGAAAGCCAGTACCTTTTTTCCCCCATACAAGAATCAGAGGCCTTTAAGGTAAATACCTCATCACTACCACAGAGGAAAATTTTAAAAGCCTACAGAGTTGAAGTAACAAGACATCTCCATGCACTGTCACTTCAGTACACTCATCTTGCCCAGACCCTAATTCCTTCTCTTCTACTCTTCTTCACAATCTCTGTTGGTCTTCATTTCACCACCCTCTCTTCTTCTGCTCTCCCTTGAGGCTGCACTAAGCAGAAAGAGAGAAATTCAGCTGCTGACACCTCTCTGTGGGCCTCTTCCCTGCCGTCACTTTTCAACTGCATTAAGTGCTCCATGTCCCTCTACTTTTCCTATCCAACCTTGTTCTCTTCATCCATACTGTTCCATCTCTGGCTCAGTCCTCTCCACTGCAGCTTCCCTGGCTGAAGTCAGTTTCTAGTTTTAAAATCTTCCAAAAATTATGTAAGTGGTGCTGTAGCAGTGTATGAAAACAGTACAGGCTTAAAACACAACTACAAGCAGCAGAAAAGTGCAAAACAAAAGTAACTGAAAAAGCACCAAACCTGAATTCCACATCCTATATATCAGTACATGAATCATTTCTCTTGCTCAGTTTGACAATGCAAAGACATAAGTCTTCTTATTTTGGCCTGCAAGTAAGAAAATGTACAGAGGCAAAGGAAGCATGTACTGCCTCAACATGGGATGAAGTGTCTGGAAGCAGTATTGCAAATGGGTCATTTTCCATATCTGTTTTGCTGCTCAGGGTAAACAGCTACCTACCCTACAGGATAGCAAGAATCATAGAATCATTAAGGTTGGGAAAGACCTCTAAGATCGTCAAGTCCAACCATCAAACCAACACTACTATGACCACTAAACCATGTCCTGAAATACCATGTCTACACATTTTTTTAATGCCTCCAGAGATGGTGACTCCACCACCTCCCTGGGCAGCCTGTTCCAATGCCTCACCACTCTTTCAGTAAAGAAATTCTTCCAGACAACCAATCTAAACCTCCCCTGGAGCAACTTGACCCATTTCCTCTCAGCCTATCATTAGTTGCTTGGGAGAAGAGACCAACACCCACCTCACTCCAACCTCCTCTCAGGTTAAGGAACAATAAGGTCTCCCCTCAGCCTCCTCTTCTCCAGAATAAGTGTTCCCAGTTCCCTCAGCCACTCATTATAAGACATGTTCCCCAGACCCTTCTCCAGTTCTGTTGCCCTTCTCTGCACCCGCTCCAGCACCTTCATGTCTTTCTTATACTGTGGCACCCAAAACTGAACCCAGTACTCCAGCTGCAGCCTCACCTGTGCTGAGTACAGCGCCACAACCGCCTCCCTGTTCCTGCTGGACACACTGTGTTTGATACAGGCCAGGACGCTTTTGGCCGCCTTGGCCACCCGGGTACACAACTGGCTCATGTTCAGCTGGCTGTCCACCAGCACCCCCAGGGTCCTTTTCTGCCAAGAAGCTTTCCAGCCTTTCCTCCTCCTTCTCACAATCTCCTCCAGCTGTCCTCTTCATGCTGCTGCACTGATCTCACTCATCCCAAACCACTCGATTTGAGCTTCAGGCTATTTGGGTGCAGCCCCACCACGACTCTTCTTCATATTGCTTTTCTGAAGCTAATGTTTTTAAACTTCTGCTTAAATGGAACAAACAAAACAAAAGCAAACAAACGAAACACCTAAACAAAAAAAAAAAAATCCCACCACACAAAAAACCACCCCCACACCACAAAACAGAGCATACATTAAATTCTCATTATGCAACTGGTACACAAATGCTCACTTATTTCAGCTCCAAGCAGTGAAGTTGTAACATCTAGCTGAGGCACTTGATAACAGCAGAAAGAAAGGATCTGAGCTAGTCTTTTTTCTTAGTAACAAATGGGTAATTACATTGCCTACACAATTGATTTAAGTAGCTGGGAACATAAAGAGTGCAGAGCCAGGAAACACAGACAGGTAGGCTTGTCAATGGGGCACCATACTCTGAACACTCGGCACTTCCTTTTGGGAGAGCAGTCTCAGCTCCTAGCTGTGCTCAAAGCCTATGGAGAGGGAGCCCCAAAAATCTTCTATCCCAGCTACACAAGCTGCCACACCCCAGGCTGTTTCGAAGGACTATATTCAGACATCCATTTGCTTTGCTCCACAAAGAGGCGAATGAACATGGAGGATGAGAGAGGCATGAAAAGACTGAGCCAATCTAGATAGAGATGCACACAAAGTGAACACCACCAGCTTTACAGAAAAACTTGGGCCAAACAGTTTCATCTGGCTCTCCTCCTACTTAAAAAAAAAAAAAAACCAAAAAACCACAAGAACAGAAAAGAGAATGGACTCTAAGCAAATGGTGAACACACCTTCAACCTGCAAGCGCACACTATTCCCAACAAATTCTACAATAGCTTTATTGCTTCTTTAACCAAATGTTCATTCTTGGTTCTTTTTTTAGGGGTCACCCACAGTAAGGTGTTCAAAGTAATTTACTAAAAAACTGATGCCACATACATGAAGAAACCATAGCTTAAAGAGGCACAAGTGATTCACTGGAATTTAATAACGTGTCAGAAGCCAAGCTCAGGTACCCAAAACCTGATTGTGATGTGATTGTATAGCCTATCACACCTCTCCCCAGATAAAACTCAGAACTATAAACTCGGTAATGGCAAACACACATATATGGCATATGTTAACATGTGAAATAAATTGACTTCTAATAGTCAAAGCAACAAGGGTTGGGAGGATGGAAGGTAGATGGGGATGCAAGGGGGGCTGTGGTAGGCTTATGAGAGTTATTTGGCACCCTAGTAAACTCTTCACTTTACAAAGATGCAGCTGAGAGTATCCAGAGAGCAGTACTACTTAGTTGACACAAACAAAAGCATAGTCTCAAAAGTCACACCAGCTATGTGTATGCGTGCCTGGGCACACCTTGCTTTTTCAGAGAGATGCTGGGAAAAGAAAGGAAGCCAAACGACTAATTAGACAGGTATCAAAACTACTTTCCAACACGCACACACAATTACTACCAGCAATTCAGATGCACAAAGCCAAATTCCAAGAGACATCTTCTGTAAATATGGAACAAAATCCTTTATTGTTTTGCACTACGTAGTCATTGCAATAGATGGAAACGCTTCTAAACACAGCAGTGGCTTTAGCCACTGTCAACCCTCAACATTTCCTGTATACTACCCTGGAACTTCCCAAAACTAAAATCAGATTGATTATTAAAAATGGTTCTGTGGACCTTTTAGTGCAGCATCCAGAGGCATCAAAAGGCCTGTCAGCAGTGGCTTTAGCCACTGTCAACCCTCAACATTTCCTTTTTTCTACCCTGGAACTTCCCAAAACTAAAAAAAAAAAAAAAAATCAAAAAAAAAAATCAGATTATTTATTAAAAATGGTTCTTAGTGCAGCACCCAGAGGCATCAGAAGGCCTGTTGACCAGAGCTTTGAAAAATTCTGTTTCAAACAGTAAGGTCATTCAGCTCTGCATTTCATGTTCCAGTGCACTGCTTCTACTAACTCTAGAAGCTCCTGTGTATGTCCCCAGTGTAGACTACAAGAGGTTATTCACAAAATTAAGCCAAATTTTTACTTAGGCTTTATTAGCTACTTTTACGCTACAAGGTATCTTTCTAATATAAAAGTGTAATATGCAGGAATTGACAGCAATTTGTCATTTCTGCAATAACACTACTTGGCAGGGAGAAAAGCAAACAAAACTGTATTTCTTTTCACAAATAAATTACATGGAACAAATGAGAGGCAACAAATGGTCACGATGCTATTTACCTGAAGGTTTTTTTCCTGGGCAAAAGTTCCACAGTTTGGCAGTGAGAAGAAAAGCAGCTATAAAACAGCTGCTTGTCAAAATGAAACAGACTTCTGACCCTTTGCCTTGTTTCCAGAGAGCATCAAACGCACCTCTATTGTTTGTCATTCGCAAAAGAGGCATCAGGGGCTTGACTAAACATGTAGGCAAAATGTTCTTCACTTCTAAAAAAGTGCCCCTAGAAATCACAGATGCCTGATGTGAAATGGCAGCCTGGGAAGGTTTTGCTGCCAACACCTTTGCTGGGTTTGTGCTGTAGATACATACAGTGCTATGGCTCCAACTTAATATGGGGCATGAAACTTTTTTAATGATAAATGCATTAAAAAAACAGAACTATATGATAAAGATTTCCAGTTCAGCACAACAGTTCTTCTTCTCATACAATTTCAGCTTGACCAACAGTATGAGCAATATCACCTACATTGTGCAAAATGCTCATCTGCCAGGTGCAAACTTCTACTCCTGATTTCATTGCCACTTTGAACTGCATTATTTCTGTAAACTACAGTTCCTGATGAATCCATTACCTTTGCTTGTTACACCTCTCTGGTTTGCACAAACGCTAAGAGCTGATCCCTCCTGTCAACACCTCTCAGGAAAACAAGGATTAGAAAATTTCTTTCAGGGATGTGGAAATGCAGTTGTACATACAGATGGCCTCCTAAGAGAAAAGCTATAAAAAGCAAATGACGTTGCCTCACTAAGATCCTTCTGCTGCATAGCTGTGATCTCACAGTCAGGCAGTCTTTGCCTACCCCTTTCCAGGATAAGGAGGTGTGCTGGTACTGCAAGATGACTTGCAAGAGTGCACATGCCATTCGGACCATCTCATTTTCTCCCTTATCTACAAAACCAGAGCATCTGCTTTCAAGATCCCACCTTATTTGCTTGTAGATAGACATTACCAAGGAGGATGTTACTCAAGACCATTTTTAAAAAAGACTCGGAAACACTAGAATCATCTTAAAAATAAAGGCTTCACGTCACACACCAGTTTCCAAACAGGGTCTCACATTAAAAAAAAAAATACACACCCCTAAAAGCCAATAAAACCCTCCACCAAGTAACAACAAACACCCTAAAACAAACCTAATGACCACGCACAGAAAACCGATTTTATTGTTTTACATTGGTCCAGCAATGGCAACTCCTCCTTACATGGGAAAAGTATTTTCTTACTTCCTGCTCATCCCTGGAAGGTTTTGAAGACACAAGATTTGAGCAGCACAAAGCATCATTTTTTAAAAAGGAAATACTGGATAAGTTTCCATGCCCAGCTGGACATTGTTATAAAAGAGATGAGAGCACTTTAGCTTTTACTACTGAGTGCCAGCAGTAACATTGATCTAAACAACTTTAGCTGTTTCCCATGGAACAGTCACCCTACACAGAATCTCAGCTGCAATCCACATACTCTCAACTCCAGCCTTCCACGCAAAACCCACTACACATTTGACTTGATCAGCCGGGAGAGAGCATAACTATGGAGAACTCTGCCTTTTATAGTCCCACAAAATCTTCTTTAACTGTGTTGCTTTGGGCACATTGCACAATAGCACGCATGGTAGGGCACAAACTGAATAAAGCAGACCTCTATGAGTCTGAGGGGCTCAGGAAGCCTCCTGACCACCTCAGATTGCAGACATCTCATCACCAGTATTGAAGTTAAGGATAGAAGAAGATCAGGAAGTGTGTGTTCCAACAAACCTGTGATGGAAACAAAGGCAAAAGCACAAAAAAGGAAATTTTCTCAACATTGCTTGAAAAGATTAATCTTCTAAAGGAGTAACTCCTCCACATGACACAACAGTCTAATCTAATGATGCATTTATACAACAAAGAAGGTGTATCTCAGCTGCTAACCAGAAAAGACTAACTCCTGCTAAAAACACCATTGTAAAGAAGGTATCTTGGTAGAACAGGGGTAAAAACCTGAGTACAAGTGTGAAGGAGAACATGTGTAGCATCGAACTGCTAAACCAAGTTCGACACCCCCCTGCTTGCACTGCAAGTTGAATCCAAGCTAGCAGAGAAAATAAATATTTTGCAGCACAAAAGAGCAAGCATAAAACTTCAGAGAAACAAGCAACTCATCTGAAAAATATTACTGCTGTTTTTCCCTTATCTGAAAATCATTGCTTAAGTTCTACCCAGAGGCAATACTGTCAGAGTTTCACTTTCCAGCCACTAACTGACAAACACACAGGCAACAGGAGGGGACAATTTGGAAGGCAACTGCATGCTTTCCCAGAGCAGGATTTGGAAAGGAACCCACTCTTAACATAGCTTCTCCAGCTTTCAATCCTGCTTTTGTTTAGGAGCAGTTATATTTGGAAGTCATTTCTACACTTCCAAGAAGTAAATGCAAATGAACAAGAAAAAAAAGAATTCAAGCAAAATCAAACATCTTTTCCTCGTTTCTCTGCTGTTTCTCTATTTTGTATATTGACCTATTTTTTAAACAACTCAAGCTATTTACATCTTGACTAACGTGTCCAGGAAAACCCAGAATGCTCTGCTTGCCTTTTCTTCCCATTTTAACACACTTCACCCTGGGAAAATTCCCCATTATCCTGCGCTGTAGTTCATCTGCTACAAGTATGTAAGAAACTTTTTAGAGCATGAATTCTTTTCCTCTGATTGTATTTGCATACTTTTAGATACTTCATTTGAGCTGAAACATTTGAGCAGGAGACAGGAAGAGACCTTTAAATTTGGTCCTCCACTGTCACAAACTCTGCAATTAATCCTGCACTGGACTACCTAGAAAGAGTGAGAGAAGATCTTTAGTGACACGACCGTACAAACCATCAAAACTGTCACCACGACTGTGGAGCTATCAGCAAGAAGCCTTCACCAGTACCTCATGTCTTTTCCTTCACATAGTGAAGAAAGGTGACCACAACAAACTGGAACAGTAGGAGGGCTGAACATATGGGACGTACAGATGGAATGGAATTTAACAATCCAAACACAGTATCATATACTTCAGGACTAAGAAAATATCTCCTATAAGCTGAAAAATTATTCACTGGAAACACAACAGAAGACAGCCTTGGAATTGCATGCACCAGTGTGCGAGTTAGCAAGTTGATGGAACATGCAGAAAGGCAAAAATAAGATTTTGTGACATTTAATAAAACATTCTCAGTAACCATGTAATTCCTTTCTGTAAGTTTCCCTCAATTCCATATCCCTTCAAAGGTCTAAAAGGGCAGCACCACTGGTATGTCTACAGCCCACACAATGACTCAAACTCTTTCAAATGTCACATCCACACCATCCAGCTGCACGAGTTATAAGGTGCACTGCAGCTCCTGTGTGAGACCCCACTGTTCCCTGCTGGATGACCTGACTGGAGCCATGCACACAGCAGGTACAGGATTTTCTAGGGTCAGACTCTTAACTGCTTTGCCCCAAAGGCACTCTCATCAACAGCCTTTCATTCAAAGCTTCCTTCTACCATCCCTGCTCAGCCCTCCCCCCCTGCCCTGAGAGCACAACACGCTGCGTTTCCAGCCACAGGTGGAGCTCCTCGGTGTGTGCCATGTAGATGTGTCTCCGTACAAATGACAAATTCCAAGCTACTTGGTACAAGGCTGACCCCTGTTCACTCAGAAGGCATGAAAGGAGCCCAGTGTAATGCAACTGCGTTCCCAGCACCGCCACGCTGCTCTGGCTGCTCTCACATGACCCCTGCTTGGTTTCTGTCACTGCCAAATGGGCCGACAACAAACAAGTGCAGGGTGGCGCGTCAGAGCCTCTTGACGAACCGAGTCAAGCAATTAGACTCTACAGCAGTCACCCTCGGGGCATTAAAACGAGAGAGAGGGAGGGGAAGGGGAACAGTGTGTGTGAAGACTGAGACACATCACCAGCAACTTTTCATCTCTTTGTCAGCACTACCAGCTCTTCCCTCAGGCCGAGCAGAAGGAAAAACCATGTACATGTTGAAGTGATACAGCCCAAATTAAGAAAAGGGGTCACTTCCCTGACCTGCCATTATAATCAATATATATGATGTTTATGTAATGATGCAGGACAACAGATCTATCCCATAGCTTTCCACATTGTCAGTGTAGGCTATCACCAACTTGTTTGGTGCTCTTACTCTTGCTTCTCCTACACAACTCCTGACAAGATGCATATCTCTGAGGATCTGCTACAGGAACTTACAAGCCCCATTTTGTAAGGCGAGTCCCTGCACTCTCAACCAACAGAAATCACATATATGCACAAACAAAGAGCCTCTGATCAGCCGCAAGGCCCTGCGGAGGCTGGAGCTGTGAAAGCAGCAGCAGAAGGAGAAAGCCCACACTCCACAATGTTTCCAGTGACTAGGAACGATTGGTTTTGGCTGCTGGCTGAGCCAACTGTCTGTCCCCATAAAATGCTGCTTCTATTATCAATCTAGAGGTATAAAATAGAACTAAAAAGAAATATATTAAGCAGGCATACTTTTTAAACAACAAAAAATTAGGAACTGTTATTTCTCCTGGCAGAGGACACACAACAATGGGGGACACAAGCATAATAAACCATGGCACAATTCTGATTTGCCTTTTAACTTCAATGGTAGCTAAGAACTAGTGGAAGCTTTTGAAAATTCTCCTCCTAATTAATGCTAATGTCCATAGTATATAACTTAAGAGAAACAATACATGGTTAAACTGAGAAGTGGAAAAAAAGCCAATAATGATAAACCAGTAAGCCTTCCTTAATTCAGATGCTGCCCATCCATATCACAGAATCAGCAGACTAAAAATAGTACCGCTGTATTTGAAGCCACCTGTTGCATCTCCTCTTTAAAAATTTTCTTTTAGAAAGCCAAATTTTAATGAGACTACATACAAGCCTTACCAGATCATCTGCTTTGTCACTTTAAAAAGCAAGCATCAGTTTTGCAACTGAAATTGTTTCACCTCTCTGAGAACACTGACCTGTATCTTTTATTCTCTCACAGAGTGCATTAGTCCAGTTTACTTTTTTTTTTTTAAATGGTTATCCTCCTTGCAAAATTCAGGCAGAAAATTAATTACAGATTACAATATTCATGGAGAAAAAGAGACGTAATATATATCAGATTCCTTTCCTTTTGTCAGTTCAGGGATGCCCTCAGTTCCTGGTTCCCAGTAAATATGAAATAATTTAATTCACACATTTGAATCATATTTATTAAGCATATGAGTATTTTCTTATATTAACAACTACAGTGACCAATACAACATACTTAAACAGAGACCCTGGTGCCCCTCCTACTTCTGCCATACACGAATCAGTAATAACTGGGGGAACAAAACTAAAGACCCTGAGCTCCCCGACAGTGTGTCCTATACACTGGAGCAAAAGAATAAAGAGAAAAGGTTTTTCTGCTACTTCACTATATTGCTGTGCAGCCTTTCTGTAAGTCATGGCTGAAAACACCAGAAGTTTGCACCAAAGTAAGAGAACAGCTTCTCCATGTCAACCTCTACTGACAGAGGCAATACAATTAAGAGCTCAACTTAAGCTCTGGCATAGACTTTCTTCTTAATTCACTCTTCCAAATCCCGTCACGAAGGGCTTTCCAAGTAATCCAGCCATCCCATTACTCCAGATATACACCAGAAAGCCAATAAAACACAAGATAAAATCATCACTTATAGATAGATATGCATATATGCAGACCACATGCATGCAACTCACAGGTTTGTACAAAATTTCTCTTCCCCAATACACAGTCAAGTTAAAGAGAGATATTAGTAAATGCAAAATCAGAACTTTGGTTACATTTTTGAAGTAATAAAATTTTTCATGTTGATCAGAATATTTCTGTGGCTTTAAAAGATAAAATGTAATCAAACACTCACAAAATACTTCCTGGGCTTCAGACACTTGTACCCTTCCCTTCCCTTTTTTCACTGTTTTTCTTTAGATTGTGTAGCTTTGAGTTCTTACTAATATTTACACTGCAGTTAACTCACAAACTAAGATTTTTCTTCCTGTGTTCAGTGACCTTGAAAATTGCCCATCTGAAGAAGTCCCCTTGGAATTAGACTAAACTACTGCTATTCTTAGCACATACAACACACGGCATGGTAAATTACACGGTAAGCCTCCAGCTAGGTTCTCATCAGCAAGATACTTAATTTCAGAATAGAAGTTAACATACCACCTTGTCACAGCTTGCAAAATAAAATTAAAAACACCACTGGAAAAGGTAGCATCTGTAAAAGCTGAAGAAGTAAGCCGTGCTCAACAAGTGCCTTCAATACTAAGCAAGACTCTGAGCTTCAAGAAATTACATGCTTCTGTTTTTCCACACCTATGGCAAGACCACCAACATGTAGTCACCTGTGTAGGTGCTGAAGACCAGCATGATCTGCCACAAGTCCTGCACAACATCTGGCAGTTCCAAAGCACTACTTGGATGGCCTTCATTTTCTGAGATGGTACATTCTAGTACTCTGCATAAGCAATCACTTCCTTCCTGACTTTATATGCACTAAAATCCAACTCATGTTTTAGAAATAAGTTACTTAAAAAAAAAAAAAAAATCCATGTTGTGTCACAAATTTTACTTGTAGATTTTTACCCAGAATTTACACATTAGGAACTTTTCATTCATTATTAAAAGAATAAAAATCTAGTTATGCTGTCATGTTATCAAACCTCATACCATTTAACCAGTTGTCTCCCATCTATCCCTTCCATGACTTTAAGAAAGGGCACCAAGGAACACCTTATAACCAAAACTGTATCAATTGTCACCATTCAAATTGTGGAAAGACAGCTATATTTAATACTTTTTTCAAAAGCTAGTCGTTATTCATTATGCATAGAAAAAAAATTCCTTGTGGAACTAAAATTTTTTTCACCCCAAGAGCTGACATCAACTAAAAAAGAAGTGCCAAGAAATTGCTGATATAGAAGCAACCTCATGTCTCCATCACCTCCCTGTTTACAGAAGAGTTTTGCCAGAAGCATGTGTAAGAGCTCAAAGTCACCAGCATTTTTACACAAGACACATTATCCCTGATCCACTTCTCAGCAACCACTCTTTGAACAAGCTGTGTGTCACGCAGCACAGATAAACTCATTTCCATTGACAGTTCCTAGCAATTGCTCAGTTCCATTCCACAAAAGGCTGTAACTTGGACAATAATTAATAAGGATCAAGAAGAGTTTATTGAATTAGCAAAGGGAATTCTTCACTGAACTATTAGCGAATGCAGTACATCCTCACGTCAAATTACAAAAAAATAGGACACTTCAGTGAAATTGTATAGTATGTTTTCTTAAGCTAATAGATTTTCATCAAAGAGGGATTAGGAGCAATAAATTGGTGTCATTATAAAGGAAAAGAAAAACAGTGTATGGTAATCAGATCTTTCACTATATTTTAAAAGTCATAGAACACCACCAAACAAGTAACATTTCGTTATATATCACTGCTTTATTCTATCACTGAAATTAATAACTCTAGCAAGCCCTCTTATGAGGTTACAGAGAAGTTTTGGGGAAAAATGATGTGAAAGACAAAACCACTATAAAACACAGAGCACAGTTACCCTATTAATTTATGTTTGGCTGAATGAAGAACAGAACTAAGAATAAGCCCATTTCATATTACCATGTTCCACCTAATATTTAGAATGCTTCACGCAATGTTCCAAAGTATTATCTATTGGTATTAATTTGTAATCCTTTTCATTATTAAAATTTTATCCATCTACCCAATTCATCTAACTGGGGATTAGGCCAACAAATTTTACATATTTCCCTTCAAAAATAAGAGCAGAACAGGCAACTCAGCACTTGCAACAAGTTTGAATAACATGAGAAGAAAAAAAACTTCCAGCTAGTATTCATTTCTTCTTCGGTAAATCCTAAGTAGAAAATTTAAGTAACACAAAGGAGCAGTTCAGTTCTGTTGGGTTTATTTTCTTTTTATGATCAGTTACACACATCCAGGATCAAAGCTGTAGCTGCTTCTTTTTGAGAGTTGTTTTTTCCAAACTTGTGTTTTAATTTTCACTGTGGTATGAATCAGAAAACAGCAATTGAGTTAAGGAGAAGAGATTGCCGCTGGAAATCCAGGGGAGCCACAGTAACTGTGGTCATCTGTGCTTTTATTCTGGCACCCAAGCTACTACACTTCACACAAAATCCAGGAGCAAATTTCAGTTCTGGGTTGTGTACCCCAACCTGCCTTGGTTCCAAAGCACAGCACTTGAGGCCAGCAAGTTTTAGAGCTGGTTTTAGAGAAGGGCTCTGAAGTTTCTCCAATTCAGATGCTCTCGTGCTTTACATTGTGAGAGGGCTGCTAAGCAAAATGCATTTTGTTTTCATGTATAGATGAGGATTATCTATTTTTATCTAAGACCACCTAACCCATTACAAAATGAGAGCTGCTCACTTTTAAACATGCAAAGATATATGCCGTTAAACTGCAACTTCTGTACAGTGCTAATACTGTACATAAAAAATGTGTAGGAGTTCACTACCATTAAACAAATGCTTCAAACTAGACTCACACTTTTTAAATCCTTCTCAGGTCCAAAAGAACTTGAAACAACTTTGGAAGATGAAATCACCAAAAAGAGAATTGCTACTTATAGAAACTGTTGCATGCTTAACAAAACTGAATATTTACAGCAGTGCAACCCTACAGTGGCCGATAAAAAGCCTTGGGCCTGAACTACACCGTGCTGTT
>NW_008619361.1:10395-10829 GCF_000691845.1 Merops nubicus | reverse complement strand
GTCTCCACCTTCTTCTGAACCTACAATAAAAACAACCGCAAAAACATACAGAAATCTTTTTTCTTTTTTAGCAGCAGTAACTCAAACCAGGAGCTTTCATTAGTGTTTCCTAAGGTCATGAACTTCTATTGACACACTAGACTGTTTGCCATGTAGTGTCAATAATCTGCTGATTAAAGGTCTCTCAAGTCCCACAAGCACTACGGACCATGACAGCTCAATGACCCGCTTATTATAATCTGGTGTAAGATACTTCTACAAATTAACATTTTCTCCTTTCAAATTAGTCTCCAAATTTATGAAGAAGCTTAGAAACAAGACCAAAAGACCTGAAGCTATATATAGATGACAGACTAATAGAGATGACAGCATCACCACCATGAAGTCAACCAGAAGCACGACCTTCAGCACTCACATTGCAAGTCGGTTCCCGA
>NW_008619361.1:4421-10364 GCF_000691845.1 Merops nubicus | reverse complement strand
AGCACTCACATTGCAAGTCGTTTCCCGAGAGTGGCTGGGAAGCAGCAGCCACGGTGAGCAACCATCAGACAGCAGCTACAGCACCCAAGTGCTCCCCACGATTTTGTCGCTGACCTGCCACAAGGCCTTGCACAGGTCACGTCCCTTCTGTGCCTCAGGTTACCTCCCTTCTGTGCCTCAGGTTTTCCTGTTATCTTTTGTCTTGTCTAAATTGACTGAATTCTTCAGGACAAGGCCTGTCTCAAAGCTGATGGGTGAATACAATACCATCCCTATTGTACAGGGGAAAAAAAAAGAGGAGTTTCTCAGGCTCAGCAAGGGTAAAAGTGTTGATGAAATGCTGGTTTCTTATTGTTCAATTAAACAAGACTGCATTTAGGGTTTTACTACAGATTACTGCTGGTTCACTTCCACTTCAGCATACTGAACACACAAGAAGAACACTATGTGAAAAAGCACCTAGCAAAGATTTCATTTTAGCAATACTGCCAAGACTCATTTGGTCTTAGCCATACACTATTGCAATGGGTTACAAATCCACTGTTTGAGAGCTTTTAAGAAGTCTAAAATACAATAATGAAGGAAAGAAAAGGGAGATAAATGCAGCTGTAATGGAGTGGCCCTGCTGTCACATGATGAAAATACCTAGAAAAACCCAGAGGAGATGCAAGAGAAATGCAGAGGCCCATCTTTTCCACCGGCCTGTCTTAAATGCCACTAGAAAGTCAGTCTTATCAACCATTCACACCTGACACACTTTCATCAGCATCGGGACATTAAAGACTGTTTTGATACCTTCTAGTCACAGCAGACAGCTATACTTTAAAAGATGCAATTACCTTGTCTGACAAAGCCAGACATGTTTGTGGGTTGTGTTTTTTTCTTAATAAAAGCCTGAGACTAAAAGGAAGGAGAAATGAAAAAAAAGCAAAGGAAAAAGACCATAAAAGCAGGATAGAGGAGGTTCATACGACTTGTGTGCTGTCTAGTTCCTTTTCTCCTTGCCTGTCCTAATTGAAGAGCATTTGAGATCAACACAATTAAGTCTAATAATGCCACAGAGGTTCCTAAGAGTGCAAGGACACTAAGCTGGTTTGCTGCAAGCTGCATGTCCATGCCCTTGCCCGAGTAATCTGAAGTGCTGCTGACCAGACCAAGACCTGACCTTTGTGATATTTTTGCTACCCTCAGACACCACAAATAAAAATCAGGGAACTCCAAGTTGGCAGAAGCTGAGATCACAGACAAAACCCAGGTAAGTCGATGAGAAGACACTAGCAAAAACATGAAAACAAAAGAAAGGAAAAGCCCCAAATTGCGCAGAAGCTCCTGTAAGCATTTCTCTCTGTGGCAGTACTAGCTTCACATTATCTTGTCTGTTCCAGATTCCCTCATCTGTTTTGCATGTCCACCCATTTCTCAGAAGAGGAGAAATTCCACTACGACATGAGGTTTGGAACAAAACCCCTGCCCTGGGACAGGAGTTTC
This sequence comes from Merops nubicus, assembly GCF_000691845.1. NCBI lineage: Eukaryota > Metazoa > Chordata > Aves > Coraciiformes > Meropidae > Merops > Merops nubicus. The sequence continues at coordinate 8,876 of NW_008619361.1, read as the reverse complement.
CTTCCATTCCATTTCCACTGCAGATTGCATTCACTACAGCAGATTATTTTAAAAATAAAACTCAACAAATAAGAACAGAAACTCCTTCCAATGTGCCTTTAAGCAGCAACCAGCTTTAATCAGTTCTGACACAGAAACAAAAAAAAAAATTAAACTACCATCCCATGACCCGCAACACAACATCCTATGAATCTATCATTCAGTGACAGTGTTCATTCTTTAATGTTCTCTAACAATGCTATTAGCAACGAAGACTGCAAAACAAAGCTACCTAGAGTTTTCCGTATGAATTATCAAATTTAACCAGCTACTACTAATTAGTATTTGCTGTGCTGTCGCAATGGTTACTGTGTTGAAACTATCATCTGAAATTAGAACATTCTTGGTCTCTTTAGGTTGAGGGCTAGCTTTTTGTTTCTTTGGGGAGGGTTTTTGTTTTATTAAGAAAAAAAAAGTAAACTATACTTCCAAATATAAAGATTTTTGGAAGTTTCACTCTTACTTCCAAAACATTGACTCTGCTAATTCAAACATTTTTACTGCTTCCCACAGATTGTCAATCACAAGATAAATTTTACATCAGAATTGCAGGACAGCTAAAGCATATCAGATAGATGAAATAACACTCAACTTCGTAAACCTCAAAAGCTTCAGAAGGTAGCATCTCATTAAGTATTCTTTTTTCTTTCCTACAGTCCTTTAAAGCATTTCTAGGAATCAGTAGGCAAAAGGTAAAAAAAGAATGTGTTATTAAGCTGCTGCTGCCGTTTTTCAGCATCCAGAGTAGACCAGAATCAAAACACAGACTCTTGATGATCAGCTCCATGAAGTTTGCAATGGAGGAAGGCAAACCTCTGGCAAGTCTTGTTCCACTTGGAAAAGCAACAGAATAACCACTAACTCAGATATTTATCAAGTTTCCAAAATAAATAATAGCTCTGAAGCAAATCAAATAATGAATAGCAGACTCTTTTCCCTCATTTTAGAGGGGGACAAACAACTAGCCAAAAAAAAAAAAAAAAAAAAATCTGACAGCTCTCTTTGCATTCTTTATAAAATAAAACCTGACTGATGTTAGGAAGACTATTCTTATTATTTCATGCTTCAAGTCTGCAATCCCATTATGCACTTTGTGTTCTTACAAGACACCCACTGCATTTTGATCAGAGAAAGTTTCCCTGAGGACACAGACACTGCAGCTGTGCAACGTGCAGTGGAAACTACACTGATTAATGTCAATATACGAAGCAAAAATCCTAGTGTTACAGCAAGATCCACCCACAAGTTCTCTTGTACCTGTTCTGGGCCCCACTCCCTCCAGCAAGAGATCTAGTCTTGAGTCTTCTGCAGGAATTCCAGTTTAAGATGCTGTTATAAACACATTTGGGGAAAGTAGTTTCAGTGAATCCACTAGGATGACAGTGGGAACGGGGACAAAGGGCTAATTAAGAGAGTAATTACCAATATTTCACTGCCAAAATGGAAGGAGATAAATAAGTTTCCAGGTCCTATGTCTAGTATCATTCAATACTTCTGTTAACAAACAGGATGAAGGAAAACAGCACATTTATTAGGTCTTCCTATAGTAGTTGGAATGAGATGCCAAGTTTCTTTTAAGATTACAGAGCTGTAGACATAAGGAAATCATCCATTCAGTGAAGACAATACACGAGGAGCTACTGGAAAGCTACTTGAGCTACAGTCAAGTGCACAAGTGCAGTGCAGAGAACAACTGAGCATGTAGCAAGTCCTCACAGAACAAGATTTAAGATAGGATTACTCAAATGGTTGATGCTTGTTAAGACTCTCACTGCAAGTAAATTCTGCACAGACTTCAAGGTCCCAGATACTTACACATATATAGCACTTCAACATTTCTCAGAAGGATCCCCCACTTCCCACAGTTTTCCTCACTCCAGGACAGCAACAAGAAAGCACTGCTGCAATTTCAGCCACAACTATGTGCCTCTCTGGTTAATCCAGAGTCACACCTTGGTGCCCCTATGAAAGGGCACCATTTTTAAAAATTATATTTAAAAAAAAAAAAAAAAATAAAAAGCTAGTACACAAAACCCATAAGCTTCAAGCAACAGCTTAAAAATGAACCAATATAGCTTGCAAAGCACAGACAGTAATCCTTATGCTATGTTTAGTCCCTGTAAGACTCAGCTGGGTGTTACATCTAGTTTTAGGCACTTAAATTCTAAAAAGACAGGGGTAATTTAGTGTATCTAAGAAAGCAAAGAAAAGCATACTGGCCTGAAAAGAATTAACAGACCTAGGATCTTTATTTACAGACACAAAGGACAGCAACCTGGTAAGGGCCTTTAACCACTACATAAAGAAAAGGGAATAACCTGTAATCTGTAGTCACAAAACAGAGCTTTAGACTGATATCTTATGAAAACCACACAGAGTACTTCAGCCTTCCCTGTATGATCCACTACTAAGTTGCCTGCCTATTCAAAACAGAACCACATTTCCACCAAACTATTTTTTTGCTACTGGTTTACTTGTAGAGAGGCTCTTCTCATTAACCTTTATGTCCTTAGGTAGTTTGCACTGCTCCTAGGCTTTGGCCTTCTTGAGAGCATCCCTAGTGCCCAAAGGATGCCTTGATGCACCTTCTGCCTTGCCTGTCCTTGCATCTATTTTTTCTACACTCTTTTAAATTTCAGTTCATTAAAACTCCTTGCTTAGCTAAACATTTATTCCCCTGAAATTTTTAATTCTCCTGCAAACTGGGATGATTTGTTGCTGACATCTCAATAAGCTTTCTTTAAAGACTTCAATCAAATCAAGCTATCAGCAGTTTTCTATTATCAAATATCAACAAAAGAATAGAGTTACTTGATTTGGCTTCAAAATCTTTTTTGCATCTTTCTGAGATTCAAGCCATAAGTTACAAGATGGGTTAAAAATTCTAGACGGGCAAATACTGGGGAAAAAAAAAAAACTTGTAAAAATAAGATATAACTGGAGCTACTATAGACAGACTTAGAAGCTGTCATTGTAATTATTTTGCTACCTCTCACTCCGTCTCCCACACCTTCAATGAACTCATTCTTTGCTTTTGAGATAAAAGCTTTTTTCCATGTGGCAAGAATAAGTTGAATGTGTTGAAAGGCTTTACAAGCAAGACAAACCAGTGCAAACTGAAGACTAAAGACCCCAAATTTAGCAGCATACACTAAGGATAATAACCCTTTACACCTCAACACTCTCAGTATTATTAAGGTTGCATAGTTTTTCCTCACTATAAAAGACTTCAGAATTTTTTACCATGCTGCAAATGATCACTTTGAGAAATCAGATGATCCTACTTTTGATCTCAGGTTGGAAAGGGAGCTAGCTCACCCCTCCAAACTGGCATCTTCCTGACGACTTAAGTGCCTCTGTCCTTCAACTGTGACAAACAACAGAGATGCTTAAGAATCAGGGACACTGAAGGCCTAAAATTTTTAAACAAATTTTCTTGGTGTGTAAATCACAACCCAACTACCTGCCATTTACAAGCTTTTCCTCACGAACCTTGTACCTTCCACACAATACAATGGTCTGGAATAGAATATTAGGGCAGTTTGCCTTGTAGTAGCAGAGGGTTGGTTTTGGTTTTTTTTTTTTTTAAAAAAAAAAATCTGACTCCTACTGCTAAAAAGGCAAAGAACCTAAATCAATCTGAGGAATCTGAGATAATGTCCTATTGCAAAATGCTGGCAACTGCCACATTCATTGTCTTATCAAAATCATAAATTATAACTCTCTTCGACCATACCCCAAAAAGGATCAACAGAATAAAGCCTCAATTTTTAAGGAGCACATACACACAAGTATTATTGTTAAATTTTATTTGAAACTGGCTTTGATTATCTTTATTATTATTTTTTATTTGATCACTTGTTTATCCTCTAATTGTTTTCTTTTGTGTGCAATCCCCACTTCCATTAGGAAAGTTACATTATAAAAAGTCACATTTAAATTACCAGAAAGAAATAAAAGGTAACTCGTGAACATGACATCTGTCTGCTACAGTTATATTTATAACAGATGATCAGGATTTTCCCCTCACTTGAATTAAAAAGAAAAATTGTAAAGAAAAAGACATTTCACAGCCTGGTCAAAGGACAAAGCAAAACAGGCCGAAAAAAATGTTGAGGAATTTCTGTGACATAAATCTATTTAAAATATGAATATATATGTGCATATAAATGCACACATAAAGACATGTATTATTTTAGCATAAATCAGATCATTCCAACACACACTAATGAGAATCTCCAACAGTCTTGAATAGGGGGAATTACAGCAGCACCTTTCTAGACAGGATTCAATGCTCAAGAAGGTTTTAAGAGGACGAGAGGGACATCTTCACAGGCTGCTTCAGAAAAGGCAGCATAAACTTCTGTCAGTTTTCACTTCATCTGTCTCTATTCAAGCAAGAAACAAACGCATCTC
>NW_008619361.1:0-4390 GCF_000691845.1 Merops nubicus | reverse complement strand
GGAACATCAGTGGGGTTTCCCACCTATTGAGAAACAGACTGGCATTCTCTTCCTTCAAGTCACCACCATGAAAGTCCTTTGATGAACAAGGATCAATGCAACTTGAAGCCTTAAAAGCTCTCCTGAAGTACTAGAGAAGTTAAAATCCTCAAATTAGAGAGGCAGCAACACTTGAAGGTGTTTTATGGACCACAGAATAATTGTTTTTCCACAAAGCTCTAGCTACCTGTCACTGCTAGGTCTAGCTAACTTGTTATTCATTACTTGCCTGGTTCATCAGTTTTCATAGGCAAAGAAGAATAAAAATTAGGAGTCCAAGATTTTTGCAGCATTAGCTTAAATTATGACAAAAAAAAAAAATCAAGGTCTCATATCTTGGAGTGTTAGTATGTATCAAGACTTGCACTGGCACCGTCAGAAATCACCTTGCTGTGACTATTTTAACACTCCATCTTACTGGGGAGATGTTTTCATGAACAGATAAGAAAGCAATCTTGTTATGTCTAAGAAATCAATCTTCTCTTGAACTTGTACAGCACATCTTAAGAAGGACAAACAATAGTCAGCATAAGTAACTCCTGTCTCAGCATCACAAAGCTCCTTCTAGGACATGTACGATTAAATAATAAGCATGTAATTAGTATGTGTAACCTGTTACACAACAAGGGAAGATATGTAATTTCCATTTTGTGTCAAAAGGCCATCGACACAAAAGCTGCAACAGTAGAGAGCTCATGTCTAGATGTTCTGGGAAGAAGTTCCTGGTTGCCAGATCCTTAGTGATCCTGTTGCACTCCCGGGTCTTGCAGCATGGTCTGTAAACGGACTCTGAAGAGTGACAATAATTTCTGCTGACCAGAGGTGTTCCTACTCCCAGCCAAAGCTGCCTCAGACCAAATAATACAAATTACAAGAGGTGACACTGAGACGCTGGACAAATAATCCAACAGTAACTGTGGAATTCTTTATGGTGAAGAACCAAAACAAGTGTTGCCGCTGTTCCCAAAAAGAAGTCAACAAGCATTTATGTAGTCTCACAAATATAAACTATGTGCCTTGGCAACTTGATTTCTATGCAAACAGTACTTAAGCAAGTTACAGAATGTTCAGCTGATCAAATACAGAAGAAAATACATCTCATTCCTAAAATGGATCTCATACTATATGCCCACCTAAAAAACACCCTGAAATTTTAATGCAAGATGTGTACTCATTTGTACAAGCATGAGCCAGATTTACGTATAAAAGACCTGAGAACACTGAAGTCATTTTAATAGGCTGAAATTAGGTAGGACATGGAAGAAAAATATCAGCAGAAGCTCTCCATTATAAAGGGGATACAGTTATTTATACCATTGGCTTGGAGATATTGATTTTGATCATCTTGGAATACCACTGAACAGGTGTTCAATAAAAACCCATCAGTCCTGACAATAAATTGGGGAGAAAAAAAAAATATACTAAAAGCCAGGAAGAAATGGCATACAAGAAAAGGAGAGAGAGAGAGAGTCTGATTCAAGTGCAACCCACAGTGAACCCACAGCCTTTGGGAAAACAGCCAAAAACTCCCCCACTGGCACACCCAGAGAGGTGGAGGCCAACAATTTATTATTACTGAAATGGTTTAATTTGGTAGCCTACTTCCTCTCCCACCCCACAACCCCAGAATACTTTCCCCACCTATGCTTCTGCAGGTGGATGCAGAGTTCTGGGATCCTTGCCTGGCCAGATACAGTCCCAGTGAGCAGAAGCCTTTGATCAGCTTCCAGAGCTGACTGCTGAAGAGGATTTGTTTAGGGCTCATGCTGTTGTAAAACAGCATGAAAGAAAGTTCCACTGTGCATAGGGTCATGTGAGACACACTCCTTTTCAGAGAATAATGGCCTGGCTAACACAAGGTCCCTCTACTACTTAGCAGTCCCTGAGCTGTTCTTGCTATGAGGAACTTTCTTATAAAACTTACTCAAACAAAATTGTCATGGGCCAAACTGGCTCATCTACCACTAAGAATAAAGTGTGGTGTCCCAAAGGAACTCCATAGTAGTACTTCTCCAGCTGAGAAGCTCTAGTGGCATTTACTAAAGTACTTTTGCTGCTCTATTTCCTATAATTACTTCTTCAAACCCTAATCTGTTTTGATTGGTATAGGTCCATGGCTAGCAAGGAAGCTACCAATGCTTCCTTTGGGGAAAGTAGGGATACAGCCTCACACAAAGAGGCCTTTAATAAGAAGCACACTTTGCAGACACGTCGGCCAGTGTTCAGTATATGCCTCTATTTTCAGCTAGCATCACTTAAAATATTGTGCTAGCAGAACTCCATCCCTCCCTGCTTTAACATCTCCTTTATCTAAGCCAGCCTACTTAACACCATCTATATCTGAATCCCTGCCCTGCATATTACCTTCACTAGAAAAAGCAAGAATCAGCATGAGTGTGACACAAATAAGCTAGAAAAAAAGTTTCTCTCTGTCCCTTTCCCCTAAGATGATGCCAGTCAAGCAGCTACCTGTGGCCTGCATGGAACTGGCAAATTGTCTGCTGGACACAGAAGGGAGATGAGGTATGAACTACTGGATACTGCAAGAATTATAGAGGAGGAAGAAAGGACATTTTCTGTTAAACCCACCCCTGAAAATCCTCAACAAAAGGCAACTGTCCTTGCTAGCAGGCAGTTCACCTTGATGTCAGACCAATCAGGACCACTGGTGGTTCAAAGGCTGCTACACTGATGCCTCATTAGTTGGCCAGTTCATTCCCAAACCCAAGAACTCTCTTCCAGACACCTGCACAACCTCCCAGTCCACTCAAGAATCATGCAAGAAACAGTCAAGATGACAGCTGAAGAAATGGGGATAAAATCTTGGACGAAAGCCAAAAGTTTCAAAAAAAACAGATCCCAATTCTGTATTCCATTTCTCCAAGGCAGACTACAAGGCAGCATGCAGTAACAAATTTCCTAGAGGAATGTTAATCCCTTCAGACAGAGATTGGGAGGAGTAAGACAGAGGGAGGCCATGGAAGCAAAGCAAAAAAAACATGAAAGAGGCAGATGTAAGGGAAAGATGACATTTTCAGCTTTATTTCACTTGATTGGACAGAAGCACACATCAGTTGGACCCTCTGTCAAAAGCAAAGAAAGACTAGAGATGACAAGGCTATTGAAAAAATAACCTACACTAAAGAACAAATTCACTCAAGAGTTCATATAAGGCTAAACTAGATCCCTGTACTATTTATGAAACAGAAAAAGATTTAAATGACTGGCTACTTAGAAATAATTATCACAGCTATTATAAAAACATTTGTTAAGAGAATTTTGGCTGTTATATAATTATCCTATGGGTCACCATCTGCCCTTAAGTCTTCACAAAAATTAACATATGTTGTTTTCACTAACTGCTGTAGCAGATTCACATTCTTATCCTGCATACATGCTGCAACGTAAGAAATCTATTCATATCGTGGGGAATGTCAGAGCCAAACATCAAGTAGCACCCTGGTAGCAGTTTCTTTGGAAAGCCAGGCCACTTCCTCCTGTGTTCAACTAATAACTCCAGAGTGCATATCTCTTGCTAACTCATCACACATGGCTCTGCCTGTTGCTTTGCTGCAGTTCTCCTTTGGTATTAAGTGATGCTTCGGTTCTTAGTTTTTTTCTTTTCCCCCATCTCTGTTTCCAAGTTCTCTTTTAGAACTACTCAGAACTTCAATTCCTCAAAGAGTTCCTGTGTATAAAAGATCCTCTGCAGCAGGTTTTAGTGAAAAATCACAACACTACTCATAGTCAAAGGTATATATTAATTTTCCTTCCAATAAATATTGCAGATGTGGACCAAAGGGTTTCAGAATTAACAGAGAAGAGAGGGTAATGCTTATCACCATAGTTCCTCTGTATTCTTGCTAGCAAGTCAGCAAAAGTTGGAATATTACTATTTGAGTGGTGGTACAAGAATTGTCACAGAGAAACGTCACCTTTCAGCCTACTGGGAGAGAATGGTACATGACCAAGATTTTGCACAACTGAATATTTCCCTCCTCCCAAAAAAAAACCCACTAGTTTTAAGTACTCACAAATTACACTGGCTGTTTACATATACCTTGTTATTTTTGGGATACCAGTGTAAAAAAAAAAAAAAAAAAAAGAAAACACAAAGGCAAGCAAAAAAAAAAATCAGTGGTTGAAAAGAAACTGCATGGAAGAGTTGGCTGAACTCTCCAGAAGCAAGATCACAAACAATATAAAGTATGAAACAGAATCCTTTACCTATACCTGCATTCAGTTTCCAACAGACTGTGCTTTAGCTTGCTGCATAGCACTGCTAACAACAAGTGAAACTTCAAACCACATTTTATCAAATACACTTTGTTGGGGACATGGCCAGTGGCAC
>NW_008619360.1:43350-94521 GCF_000691845.1 Merops nubicus | reverse complement strand
ATTCTGGCAGAGTACAGCAAATCAGAGAGATATTATCCACAGAGCTCAGAATTAGTTTCTTTCCCTGCAGCCCCCAAAACTTGCAGTCATTCACTCTGGTCAGCAAACAAAAACAGTTAAAAAGTATATTTCTAGTTAACCAGCTGAGAACATTCCTGACTAGATCTTTGAATAGCATTTCACACTCCTATTTCTTCCACACCCCTATTTCTTTAGCCCATGTCTATTTTCATAGAGCAAGTTTTATAAGCATCTTTTGTTTTCTGGCAAGCATGACAAGTCCTTTTCCTTTGGTCTTCCCACCTACATCAAGATCTACACAACAAAAGAGAGCAATTGCTACTACTATGCTGCACCAGCTCTAGATCTAGACCACCTATAAAGCCAAAAAAGAGCACAAGCAGCTAAAGAGTTGTCCAGCACTGGCCCACTGCAACTCTGTGTCTGTATTAGGATTCTGTCAGTGTAACATTGCTCCTCTCTGGTAAGCAGCTCATTGGATGCCTTTTCAGTGTCTGCAAAAGGTATCAGTCTTAAATATTATTTGCAGCTTCTATGCATCATTGACAGTTCAAACAGGCAGCTGGAAAAGACTCTGGAGATGTTTCCCCTCTAAGGTTATGTCTTTTTCTAAAATGGTGGTCAACCTGATCAGCTTGTTTATTTATTATCCATCTGACAAGTCATGATATTTTAATCAATACTGGATAATTTCAAAATCAAAAGGAACAACAGTACACTTGCAAACTCTCATTTCTAAATCTGCCTATTTAGGGTTTTGGATCAAAGTACTAAAAAATTGCAGCATACGAACCAGCATTAAACATAAAGTTTTTTATTGAGTCATCAGTCATAACAATTAACGTTTCAATCAATACTCTTATTTGGAGCAAGTCTTGATCTTCCATGACTTGCCAGCTCAAAATATTTGTACAGTCAGGTCTCCAACCTGTAAACAGCTGTATACCCAGAAGTGTTCTTCAAGCATTCAGCAGGGCACTCAGATCTTGGCAGCCCTGGGAATGCTGCTTTTCCTTCTTGGAGGAGTTTGTGTCTGGGTGTTTGGGTGGAGACCCGGTCAAGTCAGCTACTATGTTGGCTCCAAGGCTTTGTGTGCCTTGAGGTAGATCACATCTGCTAATGTGGTGAGACAGTGGACAAGCTATATGCCCAGCCAAAACCTCCTAGTGCTTCTGTAGGACACCACTGAACTGGGGTGTTTGTTGACTAGCACAGCTCACATTGAAAATGAGACCTCTTCAGCCCTCCTTGCCATGATGGGTGCCTTGGGCTGGATTCCTAGGTTGTCCTTGTATGGCATATGCAGCAAAACTCTCCTATATGGTCTAGCAGAGGCATCTTCAGCTTTTCACCTACTGTCTGCTCTCACCCCAGCCACAGGAGGGAACAGACCTAGGATCACACCTGGGATGACATGGGGGAGTTTACATGCACTAGATTCTCAGCAGTATCACTTGAAGGCAATGCTTTAGTGTCTTAAGAGCTATTTGCCCCCAAATCATAAAGCCACAAGGTCCATGTGCCCTCCAGTGTTTAACACTTTGCTAAAGGAGCAGTATGGTCCCCAGAATGACAGATGCTGCTCACCTGCAAGCACAGTTCCTTGAAGGATGCATGCAGCCAGGAGACCAGGGCTTTGCACGCTGGGCTCCAAAAGCAGAGCCCCCTCCCTCCTCTCAGCTGTCTGGAGCCCTTTGTAAACATTGCATTTTTCTTATTGACTGCTTTGCAATGAGTTTTATTCCATTTGGTGCACAGAGGTTTTGTGGTTTTCCTTTTCTGTTTAAAAGCAAAACCCACTGTTGCTTACTTATTTTTATTATCTTGCCAGGATCTCCCTTAGCTGAGTTAACTCTGTAGAGTTTCACAGTCTGTTCCATCACTGTCTCTTGAGTTGTGCAACTCCACAGACACCTTGGGTAGTGTTGTCAAAGACATGGAAACTAATTTTTGACCATCAGTTCCTACTTGGAGTTTCTTTTACCCATTCCAAAAGCATTTGAAAGAGCACAACCTGAAGCACAGATGGCATCATTAGAAGTGAAGACTGGCCAGGATACAGCACAAATACCATACTGTGGCATCCGTTCTAAATACAGGGCATACTGCAGTCAAGTCACTAGCATGCTATGATATTGGTTTACCTTTAATGAGAGCCACAGTATTAGTAAAAAAAGTGGCAGAAAACACTCAATACTCTTAGTTTGAGAGAGTAAGGCACTACTTTTTGAATGCTGATTATCTGGCACAGGCTCAAATCAGACTTTTAAGCCCAGTCTGGATGCCCAATTCTCCAGACCACAGTCCTCCCAAGCGAGAAGGGAGATGGCATTAGTCAATTTGTTGAGCTGGTGACAGCTCCTCTGCATGCTGACCTGCACCAGCCCTGGTTCTGTGTAAGCCCATAGCTCTTCCACAGAGGAACACCAAGTCAGCATTTAATGTCTCTGTCCCAAGGTTTGGTAACTGGCACCAGCATAAGGCATGACACTGGTTTTACCCCACATACAGGTATGCCAGTCCCCAAGGGAATCCTAGCAGGAACCATCTACCCCACTACCTTATGCAGAGCTGAAAATTTTCCCCCCAGTGCAACATCTGCACTATAATGGCCAACAGCCTGGTGAAATCTCCTTATTTCCCTGCCCATGAACCCAGAAGCAAAACACCAGAGATGTTCATGATCACAAGACTGATGACACCTTTCCCTTCTGATAGGAGGGCCTCAAAAAGTACAGGTCTTCTGCCTCCATACACTAAGGCTGATCTTTTCAATGTAAACATTCCATAACTTAAAAGTGCAAAAATAGGAAGCAAACCTTTTCCATTTACATATATAACCAACCATCACTTTAACTTCTGGCTCTGTATGAAATTCTGCTGCTTTACTGATCTACATCAATGCAAACTAAGGAGGCTACAGAGAAATTGCTATTCATAGCAAAACAGGAGTTGCCATCTAAAACTTTCTGTGGGACTAAACAGCCAGTCCATTATTTTCATCTTCATAGCTGTTCGTTGTGCATTTCAACTGCTCTGCTAGATGACTCTTCAGGGATTAAGGAGTAACGTTTCATTTTTCACTGATCCTTAACAAAATGCAGCAAAAGTTTCTACAATATAACAGAAGGGGTGCTGTCATTGTTCCAAGCATATTATATTTTAGACTAGCTGAATAACCTTTTGGGAGCCAGAATGCTGAATCACACATAAAACGTTACATTCTCTTATCCATTAAGCCACATTTATGCAGAAATGCATTCCCTGTTTTGGACTGGGGTTTGCTCATCTGTAGAGAAAGGGACTTTATTCTCAACTGGGGGATAAGATCAGCTAAGAATCTCATAATATTTTGCTTCCCATTACAGTTGGCCAGGCCACTGAGTACCTCAGTTACATGACCCACAGCATTAGGTAAAGCTATACTGAGTATCACCTCCTCCCTCCTGTTGTGTAGCACTAATAGTATGTGAGAACTCCAAATGGAATTACTTTCCTCCTCCTCCTCCTCCCCCCGTGTGAGTTACGGTCTCATCTGGTCTCAGCAAAATTTGTTAAGAAAAAGCTACTGCAGCAGAAAAGGAAAGGGGCAGGGAGGAAATGAAAATTATCCAGTAGTTCAGATCACCATCTTCCTTCCTTGATCTAGCAGAGCCAGGAGGTCACACCACCTTAGCTCTCCACCTGTGCACAGCCAGGGTGCTGTTCCAGCTCGTGTCACTCACTAGCAGGGCTCTGCTGCAACACTGCAAAGACAGTCACTGCATCAATCATATTTCAGGTACAAGATTTTCTTGAACCAAGTCACAGATGCCAGTAAAATAAATAAATAAATAAATAAATTCAGGTGCTTTCTTATAATCTCTGCCAGGAGGTCACACCACCTTAGCTCTCCACCTGTGCGCAGCCAGGGTGCTGTTCCAGCTCGTGTCACTCACTAGCAGGGCTCTGCTGCAACACTGCAAAGACAGTCACTGCATCAATCATATTTCAGGTACAAGATTTTCTTGAACCAAGTCACAGATGCCAGTAAAAAAAGAAAAAAAATTCAGGTGCTTTCTCATAATCTCTAATTAACTAGTACATTTTTGCAAGTTATTTAAATAGGAATACCCATTCAATCATTAGGCTGATGGTTTTTTGAAGGTCTGCTCTGAACCCCAGCAAGTTATTTAGAGTCTAATTATCAGTGGCATTTAAATCATCATCAGTAAGGGAACCAAAGATGTTTTCTGTAAAGATTCAAGTTCTGCCTCCAGATTTGTTTCATCAAGGAAGCAGAGGATGTCAAGATCTCCAGAAGAGCAGATCATTGGGAAAAAAAAAAAAAAAAAGCAAGTCTCATACTGAGCTGCAGAACGTCAGAAAACACTTAAAGATGTTAAGGCTCGAATAATTATCTAGCAAAAGCTTTTACATCATTTGTGTCATCACACTTAAACAAATCTAAGAAAAACTTCAAGGGCCTCAAATATTTGAGATGTGTTTGCCAGAGTGTTGGAGCCCTGATAAAACTCACAGTGAGGAGAAGAATAAATGGCCCAGTGACCAAGCCAAGACAAACTCCACCAGGGAAAAAAGCTGGAGTCATGTATTCAGGCTTTACTGCTTGCTAAAAGAACAGAGCAGGAGAGACACTCTCCTGTGCTGCCAGTGACATTCCCATATGTTCCAAAACTAGTGTGGATTCTTGGTCAGAATGACAAATAGCATTATCATCACACCATGGTACAGATATTTGCATTTCACAAGGCCAGGAGTAATTCCCACCGATGCAGCCTTCACCACCTTTCCCATCCCGAGGGGCTCCTGCAGAGGTTGATGCTGTAGTGCTGAGAGTCAAGATGGCAGCTTTGCCATTGGCTTTGGCAGCAAAGGATCAAGTCAACTGAACCATTGCATTCCCCTCCTCTCTGACAGGCTTGGCATTTCCCCATCAAAGCCCCATGTGTGTGATCTTTTCCACCCTTTCCATTTTAACGTGAGGGATAAGAGAAACAGAGACTAGCACATGTGTAAGAATGGATCCTCAGACCATAGGTATGTGTGTTGGAATGAAACAAGTCTGAAATTCCATGGTTATTGTTGTGTAAATGCTAAGTGTCACCTCAAAAACGTTCTCAAGTTAAAAAATGAAAAAAAGAAAGAAAAATCCAACAACTTGACCCCAGCTGTGGTTACCAGGCACATTTTAGTCCAAGGTCAGACTCAGCACTGATAAGCTGGAACAACTGTCTCTGGCTACTGCAGTTATCAGAGTTGTGGGACAAATGTCCACCTTCCTTTTGCAAGACTAGATGTTCAATTTCTTTGCCAGAACTGAGGAAAAACTGTACCTGCCCAAATCCATTCAGTGTCAAAACTTCAGGGGTTGTCCTCACAACAGAAATCTTCGTTATCTCCGCAGATGGTCAGGGTGTGACACAAAGCCTGAATCATTAGGGACATAGCTCTTCAGGGAATGTGGAAGCAGTTTGGTAAAAGAGTCTTTCTACTGTAAAAGAGGGTGGAATTAAACCTGTCCAGGCCACTCAATAGTGCTCAGCTGCAGTTTTTGTGGAGTAACATCAGAGCTCCTACTCAAAAGCAAAAGTGATTCGCTCTGTGCAGTTCTAAGAAATGCGAGGGGTTCTCTTCCCAGTGGGAGCTGTCTCTCCCCACAGCTGCTTTTCCCCACCACCACCACTCCCAGCAAAAGAGGGGGAAAAAAGGAAAAAGAGTTTATTAAAGAAAACAAACCCAAAGCTGTGCAACTGCTGTTTTAGCCCCGTTGGAGAAGCTTTTGTCTAGTTTTACAGGGCCTAACATGTGTTCAATCAAGTTCAATTTCTGGGGAGATCTAGATAGAAAACAATCAGGTGCTATCAACAGTATCACTGGAGCAACATCAAAGCCTTGCCTTAGTGCATGAGCCTTGATGCTCCCCAGCTGCTGGGTACAGAGTCCAAGGAAAAACTCCAGGATCTGAGAGAGGCTGCAAGACACCTTGTAAAGATGGAGAAAATTGGTCAAGCAGGTGCCTAGCACGGAAGGTTTCTAGAAACTGCTGCCTCAGCACCACAACACGTCAAAAGGAAAAAGCAGAAAATGAAGATGCATTCTGTAACAAGTACTTTTTTTTTTTTTTACAAACCAAAATAGCCACAAACAAGTATTTTGGAGCTGCCTTGTCCCACAGCTGTTTGTTAGGGAGCATTCCACACAGCCCCTGGAACTAACCACTGCCGGACACAGGATTATGCCCACGGCTGTATTTATTTTACAAAAAACACAGACCTGCTGTAATGACTCAAAAGAAACTTGTACTTATTAGAACTGCTTATGAACTAGAACTTCGTGCAGAGGTCATGTGCCCTGCTAATTAGATGCGGCCACAATTAACACGCCCCTGGCAGTTGTCAAGTTGCAAGAGCCTGTTTGCCAGTAGGGCTCTCGTGGCCCTGCTGCCATCTCTGGATGCTCCACGTTGCCTGCCCAGCTCACATCACGGTTTTACCTTGACACAGAGGCAAACGGGCAGGAGCAGCGAGGCAGGAGACAGCTCTAAAGCCAGAGGTAGAAAGATGTGCAGCTTTTGCTTCACACGCCTCTCCTTGGGCAGTGGAAAAGGTTAAAAGCAATTTGACACTGTGCCAATAGCCCAGCAGAGCCAGCCCTGAGTATGGAGGGAGACTGTAACCAGTGCAAAAGGCCCGTTTACTGATAGCACATCCCTGGAGCTAGGCAGCACATCTTGCCCTCTGCCATGTGGCTCCCATCTGAATGGTTTAGGCTACAGAGCAGATATAATCCACTCCAGCTGGGACATTTCCTGTCTCCCCCCATGCTGCATTAACCCCTTCTTTCTGTCTCCTTTTCAGAGGAGCTTAGAGCAAAGATACCACTCCCAAGCATCACAGCATGCCCCACAGACTTTATTACCTTGCATTCCCACCATTCTGAACACTCTAGTATCACCTGGGACTCGTGCAGCACAAGTTTAACACCAGCACTTTATATAGCTGGGCAACAAGGAGATGCCTGATCTATGGCTAAGAGGACTAGAAAGGGATCTTTCTTGTACTTGGCAATTATTCTCAAAGATGGCCTTTTTTTCCTGGATTTATAGCCAACTTGGTTAAACCAGGTGCTGTTCCTTGCATCAGATGTCCCTTTTCCTCCAAGATAAATCCCTGGCCACTAGAGTAGTTCCAAGAGATGCCATTTTTAACCAGAAACTCTATCATTCACTGACATCTGCTTGACCTTTCTAGGGCCCAGTACTTCAACATTTGCAAGAGAGGCCACCAGTGAAGTAGGTATGTGTTTCCTACTGACATCTGCTTGACCTTTCTAGGGCTCAGTACTTCAACGTTTGCAAGAGAGGCCACCTGTGAAGTAGGTATTTCCGATGATGACTAGCCAAAACCCCAAGAAGGGCATAATCACCCCTCTACTCCCAAGACACATCACAGCAAGACAGCTGGGATTGCTATGGAGTTGGTTTAGCCAAATCTCAGAGTCACAGACAGTAGGACAGGTATCCAAATGGATTAGTGCATCACCTTTCCCAAAGTCAATGTATCTTATGAATCCATCTGGCATCACAACTAATATTCACTGCCACTCACTCTAACCTCTCTATGACCACTCATTCCTTCCTGTTCTTACTCTCTACTCTTCCCAACTTGTATTGGCCAGGTTTTCCCCAAGCTGACAGGATATCCTGAAGTGATAACCAGCTCCAGCTGAGGTGCCTGCTGCCTCCTCAAGCCTGGTATTTGTCACAGGGTCTATACACATACCAGTGGAGCACAAACCCCATGGTGCACACCAACATCTCCAGCAGCTCAGCAGCCACGCCGACTAGCTGAGAGCCTACAAAGTACCACGTTTTAAAATAAACACAAGTTTGCTTACACTGTGTCTTGATCTGTCACCAAGGGCTTGGGCTCTGCCCAGGGGGCAGACAGAAAGACTCAGCCAGGCAGAAAGATGGGCTTGTGGTTAAGGCACTGGTCTGGGAGTTGACACAGCTGGGATTGGACCCTGCTCCACTGCCATCTTTCTCCATGACCTTGAACAAGTTGCTAATTCCTCTGGGCCTTGGTTTTCTCATCTTCAAAATGGGATGCAGACTCTTAATACAACTTTCCTGTAAGGATGAGGCAGGCATTTAAGTCAAAATGAGACTTTTTGAATCTCAACCACAGCACCCAGCATGTAAGCTGGCATTAGCTCGGGCAGATTCTCTGGCCTACACAACACAACATAACATAGTGGACGAATGATGCTGCAGTTAGAGGGGAATCTGCCTTGGAGGACAGGACTAGAATTCCAAATTGTATTAAGAAACTGTGTGGTAAAAACATCACCAGTGAAAATCCAGTAAGTACCTTATTTTTACACTGAAGTGGGAGTGCTCACTTATGGCTAGGAGAAGAGGTGAGGACTGTGCATAACTGCTGGCTACATGAAGGGAACCAGACTTGAATAAAAGACCTAACCACCATCCTGGAATACATAACCAGGAGTAAAAACTGTGAGGTATATGAAGTGCCCACTTCATTCAGCTTTTGCAAGACCTCAGCTGAATAATTATGCCTCGATTTGGACCATTTAGAGAAATTCCAGAGAAGAGTCATGGGAATGGTCTGAAGTTCAGAAATCATGAGCTGCCAAAAAAGACTGAGAAACTGGGGTTGCTTAAAGAGAAGAGAAATAGGCTGCTGAAAAAAGGGGAAAGAATTAATCCATGGTGGTCAGAACAAATAGAAATATGATTAAGTTACACATATTCAGGAAAACACTGGAAGTAAAGGAATAGTGAAGCACAGGAATGTTTTTCTTGGACAGAACATGTACCATTAGGAGAATTAAGGACAGGTTAAAAGAAAACCTCTAAGGAGTGACATAGTTTGATTTGATCCTTCTCACAGTCAGAGACAGTCCTAGAATTGCATTCCTCTTGGCTGCATTTTTTTTTTTTAATTATTCTTTCATTTCTGTAGTGAGTGGTTATGTACAGAGTCCACATCATGGAAATATTCATAAAGTGAACATACCTGAAAATTCTCAGGGTTTGGGTTTTCCTCAGGTCTGATTCCAGACCCTCAGTTTTGAAGGAAGAGTTTTGCCACAAGCACGTTCATGACAGGTGTTTTATTGTCACATTATACACTTACATTCCATTACCTCTACATTATCCACTCATTTTGGAAGATAAATATAGAAACAACCATACCCTAGTTACTAAATTAGCGATGGAGAGATTCACCTCCATACTTTCAGCCAGGGAGGCTTGATGCAGGTATATTTATGGAGAGACAAATCAGTGGTGCCACATTCCTGCACCTATGTTAACTAACTGCAGACAATCACTCTACAGTCCAGAGTAAAGTAGAGCTGGTGGGCTGCAAATCTGGATATGGCTCATACGTAACTCAGATACTGCCTACTGATGATCTGGCTACTACTGGTATGGGAGAAGGTAGAGATACTCCTCTACCTCCTCCTCTGTTTAGACAGGCCTCACACACTTCTGAAACTTCTTGGAGAAATTGCTAGATCATGTCAGAACAACAAGTTATCACTGAGCAAGTCCTGAGAAGGTGCTCCGAGCAAAACACTAAACTCTGTGATGAGCAAGCATGAAATAGAGAACGCACATGGAACGTTTCCTCCTCAACCAAAAATCTTGCCCAGAGATACTGAGAGGTGAGCTGCTAGGTCAGTGTTAACACTCATGTCCTCACTGCCAAGTGCAGTCGCTGCTCTTTCACCCTAACACAGCCAGCCTCCTCCTCAGCTCTAGACTTGTCCCTAGTTTTTAGACACCCCATAAAGGAGAAGAACCCACCTTTCCATGATCCCTACAAGGCCTAGCAGCAGCAGCAAAAACATTTTCTGTATTATTGCTGTTGATCACACACCACAGCAGACTCCCCTTACTGTCTAAGCTCTGCCTCAGCATGTTAACAACCAGCAGAGAGAGAAACCACTCACAGCTTGTCTTGCACCCAGTTTTCACATGAGTTCCAATGGCTCTGAGGAGAGTGTTTTCTTTCTATTGGAACAGGAGAATCAAGAAGGCAATTTGACTACATTATTTCATCCATATTCACCCCTGGATGGGTTTGAAAGTCATGTAGATATGGTGCTTATAGACACAGTTTAGCAGTGGTCTTGGTAGAGTTCAGTGAATGGCTGAACTTGCAAGATCTTAAAGGTCTTTTCCAGCCTAAGCAATTCTATAATTTTATTTATGCCACTGTGAAGATGCCACAAGGAACTCGGAACAAAACTGAACCACAGATAAACTTACAGTTAAACACTGATGTATGCATACAACTGCTGCTACATTAACTGTGACCAGACATATTTGTAAGCAAGAGGATTTCTAGATGTAGAAAAGAAATAGCCCTTTCAGATCCCAGTAGAAGATAATACACATGTCTGGGAAACAAGCAGAAAACCAGAAATACAATGAAAAGAACCACAATTCCCAGAGTTAACTAAGGAACAGGCAGCAAGCACCCTCTTCTCAGGGCATCATAAATAACCACCCCTCTGTCCTGCTGCTTTTCTTCCACATGAAAAAAACACTGCAACATTTGAAGTTGCACTGTGCAAGCCAACCTTGCAATGAGAGATGGGCTGGGGGTGCAGAGACTTGGATTGGGACTTCTCCTCTCAACATTAAAGTTCAGGCAAGCCTTCAGGATCAACATTTCAGGATCATCTTTATTCATGTGTTTTTTCACTGCCCCTATCTCCAGTTCCCTGGAGTGTGAAGAGGGTGGAAGCTATTTCTGGATCTACCCTACAAAACTATATGACTTAATTCTCATCAAGAGAGGAGAACTTTCTGGGAAGACCAGTGTAGGGCTGTGTCAGCTCGGCTGTAAAATGCCTCCAGCCATTTATATGAGTTATAGACAAATATTTACTGGGTTTTCAATCAAAAACAAATATTTACTATTCTAATTGGAGCTGTACTTGGCAAACTTGCTAGTCTGCAAATACAGAGCATCTTCCTAAGGAAATACATGCTCATCCACCAAAGGTAATGAATGCAAGAGAAAAAACACCCTTCCCACTATTAAAAACACATTTCTTTCAGCTTTCCTAAGGTTTTCCCGATCATATAAAAATAAAGTAATCCCTGTTGGTTTATCCCACCACCCACAGTCCGTTTACTGACCTGCTAGGGGTTGTAGACATTTGGTGACCCCCTTCTGAGACAGCCACAATGGCTTCCAATCTGTACCTGCTCTTGCACCCTGCCACTCCAACTGATCAGTTCCTTACCTGTAAAACACAGGGACCCTTCCTGCCATGGAGGGAGGACACCAGGCACTACCTGAAAGGCAGTCAGACTCCAAAAACCTGCTAAGAAGGATCACCACTGGAAGTACCACACTGCCATCATTTCACACTATGGATGGGAACAGCTTTATTCAAGTGGACTGAGACTAAGTCACCCTACATACACACTCAGACAGTCTAACCTGTGTCATAAGACAGCAAAAAGACTATTAATATTAGAATGTTGTTTAGACATCTCAGTTTTTAATCCTATCTTCTCAGGCTCCTTGTTCTCCCTCCACCTTTCCAAGAGAGGAGGATGGTCAGTCTAAAAGGTTGTCTTTTTCTAGCTTAGGAAAGAATAAAATCATGTTCTTCCTCAGAAGATGCTCCACTCAGATCACTGTTTAGTACTTATATGACTCCAAACAGAAGTAACCCTAGACCATGATACAGTCTCAGGCACTTCTGCAATACATCTTTAAACCATATTTTTGGGAGTAGTTTGCTAGAAAAGTACCCCACACACATTCACAGCACTCTTTTGAGGACCTATATAAACCACAGATACAAAAGTTATTTAATACAGGAAGAAACTGTACTGGAAAACCAGAATTTGAGATCCAATGGTATAATTATGAAATTGGGCAAGACTTCGGAGAGAAATACTTTGCAAAACAGAAATTTGAAATTTTCCTCTGTAGAGGAAAAAACCCACAACCTGTTTTGCCAATACAAGATACAAATTTTGTCCAAAATCTTCAATATGTGAAAACAGTTAAAGCGTGTTTACATATGAGTCCTGAGTGTGTGCTCAGACCAAAGAGCCTCTATAGAGACATAGATAGAAGAGGGTTTTCAGTTGAGCTGTCATAAATAATATGCTGTACATTAAAGCAAACATTAACATGCTTTCTCAAGTTATTGCAGAAGAGAGCACTTTCAACATGTATATAATAAGGGATCATTTTTATAATTTCATTTCCATCCCTGAATGTCAACCAACTTAAACAGAACAAGATCCCTTTAGTGCATGCTGAAAATACTGCGTGTCATAAACAGATGGAAAGTTTTGCTTACCCACTCTGTTCTCCATGACTGAAGGTGGAGAGCACACAGCAGTAGCTTCCAAGACACCAATATACTAGAGAGGAAAAACCCCACACATTGTAATAACCCACACACTCCAAAATTTCAGTCAAAATAAGCAAGCTGTGAACCTTGATTGACCGCAGCAGATTTGGAAAGCCGGATGAAGTACTACAAGTGAACTAAAAAAGTTAAGCAGATATTTTTTGCTCTAGTTAATACTTCAACACAGAGGAAAAACTTCAGACCTCCTCCATTTATAACATCTAACAACAAGGTTTTTTTATGGACAGCTACAGTATTGATTTTTTTTAGTCTGGAATACTTCATAAAAGTGTCTTTAAATATTCCATAAATAACAAGAATGTTGAATTTTTAATTATTGGTTCTACATAAGTAATGGTGCACAAAAAAGAAGGTTATAATTAGCTGCCCATATATCTTCCTAGTCATGCAGTAAGCCAGAAAGTAAATAGAGAACGTTCAGTAGTATCAGTTACATTTTCAGAGTGCTCACTGATCATCTCAGTCTTTACATTTTGGGACCCAATGGGATTCTCCTTCTTGGAAAGCCTCCATGAAGTCCTTGAGAAGAGAGACCTGGGTGCCCCAAGAATGTCTGAGACAACCCTGAATTAAGGCCTGCATCAGGCTAATCAATACATTTTGCAGTGAGTATGCCCACAGCACATTATCCACCACCAGGAATGGAGTCCTGCTTTAGAGGTTTGAGGTTAGACAACCACAGACTTCTTCCTTCCTTCATCTCACTATAGAAATCTGAAGAAACCTGAACATACAGAAGGGGAGGGAGTTGCTCACTTTGAATCATTTTTTACCATAAACCTGATGACTTGGATTCCAGTTTGGGACAAGTGTGTCATAAGACCTGTTGAAAAAAGATCTGTTTCAAATTGTGTCACACCCATCTGGATGGTCCTTCTGGTTTTGTCTTCATTTTGGGTTTGGTTTGGCTGTCTTGGAGCATGTTATTTCATTTTTTTAAAGAAAGCTGCCAAATGTGGACAGTGGGTGTGTCTTGTTGACATCTTGCGGTCCACATAATACAGCCATTTTGCTGATTGTCAGGGCAATGTGATTAAGACCTTAAAATCAAGAGTGATTTCAGCCAGCAACATGTGCTGAACAACAGCAGTATTTGTTGAACAGCGGTCATTTGGACAGTCAAGCCTGACCACCTCCATCACTCTTCATCAACACAACCTCCCTTAATCCTCTGCTGTATCATTTGTCTGGGTGCTCCTTCACCAACCATTATTAGGCACAGCTCCAACCAGTCCTGACTTTATGGAGAAATAACAGCAACCATAATAAGTTAAATCAAAGGTCCTTCTCGTCCAGGGCCCTGTTTCCAGGCATGTCCAGGAAACAGCTGTTTAGGAACAGAAACAAAGCAAGCGAATGACCCTTCTTGTGGTATAGTCTCCCAGCAATCAGCAGTTTAAGGAAATATTTCCCCATTTCCAGAAGTAGATCTTCCCACAAGATTAAGTGCATGCAAGGCTTGGCGTTCCCTCCTAGCCAACTGGCAGAGGTCGGATCTTCAATCTGTGAACCCTCAAACACTGCAGAAGAGGCCAAATTCTCCACCAATAAAAATCAGCAACACTTCACCAGCTCGAAAGTGGTTAATGTTAAATCAGTACTTGGGACTCCTATCTCAAAATGAGAGCATCCTAGGGTCCAGTTCTCATGTACACAGAGGAACTTTTACATCCCAGTAGCAATAAGGAAAAGATTAGAAGCAATCATGAATTTTATTTGGCTGCCCCTGAGGAGCCTCAGCCCAAGTTAAAAAGAGGTTCCATTGTGAATTTAAAAGATAACTCCCAAACATTAATCTCCTTTTAAGCACCACACATTGGACACAGTACTAAGAAAACCAAGTGTCAGATATGAGTATATAAAAAATTAAAGTGTTGCAGCTCACTAACCATATAACTAAAGTGATTTACAGCAGCCATGAATTCAGCCAAGCATTGATATGAAGAGTAGCACAACCAGTAAAATGATACTGTGTGGTACAATATGTATCAATCTTTTCAAGGATTATTTCAGTGTAAATTATTTCAGAAATGACTCAGAAAATCCCTGCCAAAAGAGCGTAACGTGTGTCACACACCACACAGAGAGAAAGGCACCAAGTATGAGATACTCTTATTAAAATCATAGAATAATTGAAGCAGGAAGGGACTTCTGGAAGCCATCTACTCCAACCTCCAGTTCAGAGGAGGTGTGATTAGAACAAGTTGCTCAGAGATTTCTCTACTTGAGTCTTGAACACTTCCAAGGACAGAAATCCCATAAAACTTAACTAACAAGGATAGAAGAATCATTCCATTTAAGTTGCAAGTGTCAAATGACATTATGCCTCCATTGCAGTGTGCACATTACATTTACCACTCGGCACTACTTCTGTTTCTGATTGCTCTTCTGCTGAGACTCCAAAGATAATATTTGATGAAGCAATTCTTTGCAGAGGCTTCCTTCAACTTCTGGAGCTGCTATGACAGGAGGAAAGGACAGGTTCCTACCATAGCATTCAACGCTTGAGCCAAAACATGGATCAGAAAAAAGCATAAAATTAGACTGTTTTTGTATATACAATTTTTGGTGAAGGATTCAGAACTTCCTAATGGGTTGCAGGTCTTGGGATACAGCACCATGGCTCTGGAGGGACACAGTAAGAATCAGGCAGCAGCTACTAGCAGTTGGACCCTGATCTATCCAGAGCCTGGCTCCTAGACCATCTCCTATACAGAAGTTCCATGCAGGATCAAGACATTTGTACACCAACCTTTCCTCCTACCACACTCCCCTCTAGAAAAGTTTTGACAAGTTCTGCCCGGGTCCCTGGGAAAGCCTTCAGTTCTGCTCTCTTCCTCTTGCCTGTGCACTCCCAAGCTGTGGTTCTCCTGCCTCTCCTTGAGGGGCAGGTTTCTCAGCCCCCTGCAGAGGTGGTGTTCTCTGCCCAGTCCTGCTCTCTTCAAGAGGATTCAGTGGTCTCCAGGCAGAAATGATCCCCTGCTCCAATCAGAGTTTTCCAGGACCCAATCTTAACAGACCACAACATTATTGTGAATGAAAGCAAAACCAACAAACTACCACCAAAAAAAAAAACAAAAACACAAAGAAATATGGGTCACTGCAGAACTCCAGACAAGTCAGTAAGGGATAGATTTTAGATAAGGCAGCTTTTGGACCAGGCACATATTGTTCAGCATCCCTACTGATCAGGATAAGGGAATAGACACACAAATTCTACCTCCCTGTGCTGCCCAAACCAGTCAGTTTCAAAAAGGCAGCAGCCATCACACTGAGCAGGGAAAACATCACTAGTATTTTCACTCTCCTGGACTATTAATTGCACAAAACAATTACTAGCACTCCTTAGACATGTTCCTCATCACTCTGCACACCCCATTAGTTGGGAGAGATGATTGCCCAAGCCTGCTGCAAACCTAACACACGCCAGCCCAGCACTGTCTGGTTCTACAACTGGCTTGGGCAGGGCAGAGCTCCCTCACACCAGTACAGGTGGTGATTTCCCAGTAAAACCCCACGCACCAGCCCCCCACCACTGCCCCATAAACCAGCTCAGGCACAAGCAGCTGGAAAGCTGTGTGAGAGTTTTATGCAAGCTTCAGACTTTGCTGTGGAATCACAGCCCACAGGGCATCGCTTTGCACATGATGATGACAAGCCACAGTAATGCTCCAGGAGTTAAATGTATCTCAGCTAGTCTTGGTAACAAAAGCAAAATGAGATTTTACATTTTACATCGAGAACAAAGGATTTCAAGCCATCCCTTCCAGTCAGTAACAGTGTGCACCAACATCTGTCTTAATTCTTCAAAGTGCAAAAGAAATGAAGGTCAGGCATTAGCCACTCACAGACTCATCTGGACCAATAAATGTCTGCAGATTAGGGTGAACCTGCTTGAAAGGCCTGTCTAAATGATGTCACCCTTTCCCTGAGCCTGCACTGCCCCAGGATTTACAACATCCTCCTTGTACTTAAATCAAAGCATCACTGCTTGTTCTGATAAAAGCTTTAACTTCACAGACATCACCCCAACAACATGCCATCAGTTTAACAACAGGCTCAAATATCAGACTGCATCACAAGAGTGAGCCTGGGGGTTTTTTCCATCCCCCCTCAGCTGCAGAGGATGCACGTTGGTGAGCTACAGAGGGAGGGCACACACAGCCATGCAGAGCACCTCAGGAGGCTCACCACAGCTCTGCAGCAGGTTAGTGTCCACCTTCTTGTATGCACACACATAAAATCACACCACCTTGTGCCCATCACCTCTGCCAAGGGCATTATAGACTGTGATACTCCAAACAAGCCTCTCAAAGCCACCAGCACTTTAAGACCCAACCAGGTCCCACAGGACACACTTACCATTCTGAAGCACCTGCTACTGCTGCATCACTTCCACGAGCAGCCTGTGTCTGAAGCAGATCTCATCTGCCAGCCATTTGTAGGCAGGTAACAGCAAATGAGTTCATCAAGTCCTCAGGCTTTCAAAAGGAAATTTCTTTTCAAAAGGAATTTTCTTGAGGAAAAAAGGAACCTTGGAGCTCTCCTCCAGCCCTACACAGCAGGGTTTGGTTTTGCTCTTTGCTTCTGCCTTTCAGCTGCACCATGCAGTGCAGCAAGACTGCCAGGCCTCATTCCTCTGCCACCAGAGATTCACAGGAGGACAGGGCTACAACCACACCACCAAGTCTTTCATTCTTACTCCCTGCTCCCAGCAGTGCCCTCAGTAGTCTCTCCTTTTCCAAGAGGAAAACATTCTGAGATCTCAGGAAACCTTGTGCAGAGCAGCTGAACTCCATTCCTTGCTTCTTCCTCATGTTATTTCCTCTTCCTCAGGAGGCACCTTCACAGCAACAGCTTTCAGCCAGGCAGTATTCCTCAGTTTAACCTTATCACCCTATATAAAGAGCTCTACCTCAAGTTCAGAACTGCTACATGTCACTCTTATAGAGTAGTATAGTCCCAGTTCAGCCTTTCTTCACCTTATAGCTCCCCATGACAGAAGTATAGACATACTGCTTGTAAACCAACCATTCACCCCCAAGCCCAGCTTCTTCCTTGCTAAAAAACCTAGTGCAGGTGTGGCAAATGGAGCAGGGCTGGCCACAACTTTAAGGTGCAAACACCTCCCACATCCTACCGGTGACTACAGGGGATTTACTTTCAGAATTCACTAACATAGCTGCAAGAAGAAAGTGGGGGGGGGGAAGTCTATTCTGAGTATGCTTTAGGGAGCCTTCTGATTCACAAGAATCAAAGCTAGTTTTTAGGATGCTCTTTATATGAAAATGAAGAGGTTTCTTTATTCACCAGTGCAAAGAATCACAAAGAAACATGATGAACAGTTCAGGGAAAATTAGATAGTGATGAACAAAGTGTTTCCAATGACATGGGACTGGCCTGAAGCAGCCTGTTTTAGCACCTCATTAAAAGAGTAGCTTCCTTTCCTTGTAATGTAGATTGTTAATATAGCATATACCAACAAGATGGAGAAATGATATTCCCTAGGTATTGTACCAAGGGGTTTGGAAGGTCACATCAGAGGTGGGTAATCTGTGTGGCCTAGGCCTGGGCTGGGCTGCCAGTGCAGCTCACCCAGCCTGCTTCTCCTCTGCACTGCTACATCCTGAGGGCCCCCAAGGTGCTGACAGTAAGAAATTGTTCAAGCTAGTCTGCTTCTTTCAAGGAGGTTCAATCACACCCTCCTGCATGCAGATGAAAGCTGCCCAGCCACACGTACAAGCACGTGCTTTGGTCCATGATCAAACGTGTTCCTGATGGCAAGATGCTCTCTTTAGGTGCAGGGGACATCTTCATTCAGATCACACAAAGGAGAGAGGGATCATCATTCACGGGGTCTTGGCACAGTCCAGAGGAGTGGCAAGGTCGTGGCCGGCTGCCCTGAAGTCTCCTCCCGGCCAGATAACATCAAGTTCTCAGCTGTAGTCAAACTCAAGCCTGCACTTCCCTTCCCACTCAGCAACAACACTGCTAGCAGTAAAGGGAATGCTTGCAACTTCAAAGCATTATTTTCTGCTGGAAGGTAAAACAGGAAGGCAGAACCGTAGTGTACCTTTAATTATGACACACAAAACCAATCCTAACTGGAGATGATGGAAAGTCTCTTCATTGATTTCACTTGGCAAGGAATCAGGCTCTTCCTCAGAAGAGTTCTTTGTTTTCCCTTCAGATCTCTTATCACCCTTACAGCATTAGAATCATGTGTTAGGAAATCTGTGATAATATCTTTACCCTAACATCATCAATTCATGCTGCCATTAAGGAAACAAGGAATGATGAAAGGTGACAGGAAAAATTAGACTTCTTTTATCTTCAATAACACAGATCCTCTCTACAGCATTCTGCCCTCCTGGGTGAGAGTCCTGTTCTCTTTAGAGGTCTTCCCCAAGCAGTAGCTCAGACTAGCTGATCAGTGACTAAAGCAGGTCAACAGCAGTGATTATCTGCATGACTTTTGAAACTTGGTCCTTCCAGGGGTCATAGCAACACAGACACTACCTGTGAGTACCATCTTGCCAAGCCCAAGAAAGGAAAACACCAAAGGTGTTCAATTTGCACAAAAAACCTCCTTAAGCGATTTAATTCCATCTGGAACAACCTGTCTTATACTTCAGAAAATATGGAATGAGGGAGGACAGGAACCATTCACAGAATCACAGAATCATTTGGGTTGGAAAGGACCTTAAAGATCATTTGATTCCAACCCTCTGCCATGGACAGGGACACCTCCCACTAGATCAGGTTGCTCAGAGCCCCATCCAGCCTGGTCTGGAACACCTCCAGTGATGAAGCATCCACAACTTCCCTGGGCAACTCGTGCCAGGGTCTCACTACCCTCAGAGTGAAGAACTTCTTCCTAATTTCTAACCTAAACCTGCCCTCTTCCAGTGTGAAACCATCACTCCTCATCCTATTATTACAAGCCCTTGCAAAAAGTCCCTCTCCAGGTTTCTTGTAGACCCCCTTCAGATATTGGAAGGCTGCAAGATTAATTTTTTTTGGTTTTTAAGTTCTTTGCTTCAGAATGGGAATAATTTTCATTCCCACTCCATTTTGCCTCCTTCACCACCATATGCTAGGCTATTTCCCTCTCATTGCACTCTGTATTTGACCTCGTGGTGAACATCATCCAACTGTGAGCACCTGCATTGCTGCAGGTGTGAGGGAAACACCCGAGGCAGTGTGGCAGGGAACCTTCTGCTGATTTACAATGGTAAGAGCCATTATGGCCAGAAAAAGCAGCCCACACTCACTGTTAATGCAGTGGTGGAGGGACTCGTTAGAAATGCTACTCGTGGTCGTAGCTCCTTCATTTTTAAGAAAGGAGGTAAAGCTTTCAGAACTCTATGGTCTGCGTGTTCAGCAAACTTTGCTCTCTCTTGTGAAACCTTCCACTTCTCTGCTTTGCTCTCGACCAAGGTGAGGGTACAGATACATGCACCCTGAGTACAAGGAGACAAGCTGCACTGCCTCCAGCAGCACTGACCGTGCACACAATATGCTGGCTCTAGTTCACTTCCAGTGCTTTTTCTGTTTAATTTTTAAACTGGACTCATATGAGGCTCTCTCGAGCCAGACACCTCATTAAAGCTGCTGGATTTACAATCCCCAGCTTACAGTTTCTGGACTGTGGGTGGCCTTGGCCTTGCACAACTTGTGAAATTTTGCGTGCCACCATTTTTCAATTGTAGAGTAGGAAGAAGAATCCTTCTCCTTACCTCCCATACACAGCCTGGCTGCTGAGAATAAAGCATTAATATTTCAGGGAGGACCTGCCTGTTACGACATGCCCTCCACTGATTGGAACAATGGAACCCCAACCACAGCTGGAGCTTCTAATAAAAATCAATTAGTGCTGCTGTTGTAAAAACAAATAAATAACACCAGTAACTCCAGGAGAATTCTGTCAACACAGATGATGGGCAGAGCTGTCGTGGTATTTTATTTGCTAGGTTTCCAGAACTTTCCTTCCAACCTTTTACCTCTAGAAACAGCCATGTTACAGAAACCTCCCTGAAGAACAGTCTCTGTCTCTCCATGCAAACAGCTGAGAACTCTCTGGAGGGCTGCTAGTGAGATATATGCACTGTCTGTCAGTGGTGAAGGAGTCAATCCAAACCCACGATTCAAACAAATGCACTTTAAGAGCTCCTAATGTTTATATTGGCTTTGTGTTCTCAACGCTATTTTGAGAATGATCTGCCTATGGCATTTTTCTCATTTCCAAACTGAAAGGTGCTTTAATGGGGCCATGCATGCAATGTTTTAGCTCCTGCTTTGGGCTCCTCGCCGAGGCTTCCACCTGCCTGTTTAATGGCAGAGCTTTTCAGCTGCTGGCACGAGTGATATCTGAACTTTAAGGACTTGTGCAGCAGTGTGCTGCATGGTATTGTGCACTGCACCCACGTCCTGTCCCGAGGCTGAGAACAGTCAGAGCTAGACATAAAGAGTAAGAAAAAGCAATATTTAGACAGTAAACCTTCCAAGCATTCAGGAGAGAATAGCTTGCAGATGTATATGTTTAAATGACATTTACACTCCCATTGTTTCCTTTAACTTAGTGCTCATCTTACTCAGGGCTTCTGATGAAAAAAACAACACTGCTGAGAGCTGTGTTCGTCTTGGTGAGAAGTAACACCCTTTCCCTTCCCTCTCACATGTACTGAGTCAGAACAGCAGCATTTTTGAATCGAAAAACAACACTGCTGAGAGCTGTGTTCATCTTGGTGAGAAGTGACACCCTTTCCCTTCCCTCTCACACATACTGAGTGAGAACAGCAGCACTTTTGAATCATGTGTTTAGTGGAGAAGTCTCCCTCAGATACTCAAGCTTAGTCTCTTGGGTCCTTTTGAGCCATAAACGACAGCAAAAGACTTCATGTACCCAGTACAGGTGTTCAGAGAAGAGCTGGCACAGCATTTTTACCTCACTCTCTCCAAGGCTCCAGGTGGGAGGAGAAGAAGGAAGGAAGTCTCAGCATGATGTAATATTAGGTCCATTTTCCTTTGGCAGAGGCTCATAACGGAACCGAACCTTCAGATATTTCTTTCAGAAACTGGGATTCCAACAGGCAGACTTATACAGTCTTTCCTTGCTCAGTAATCTTGGGACATTTTGGTCAATCCACAGGCGTGCCTGCATCTGCTCAGGTACATCCACATCTCTGAACATAACATCTTCTTAAACCAGCCCAGTTACACTGCACTGTTCATACCTCCATGGTGAATATGAGTGCAGAAGTCTCAGTGGTTTGGCATGTCATTGTGACCTTTGAGGGTACAGACTGTAAATACCATCCTCACTTCATGCAAATGATCCTCTCACTAGCAAAATCAGTGAAAAGACGTCAATTTATACCAAAGGATTATTTTCCTTAGATCATACCTTCTTAAAAACCAGTGCTATGAAACAGATTGCCACACCTAATGCCCTGGGCTAAGCAATGAGAAAGAGCATCTTACACCTCTGGTAGTCAGCAGACAAAATAAAAGCAATGAAACTTCCTCTTGAACTGTTGACTGTTTTGGTTTGAGCACTTCCCTGGATACTGGGACACTGCAGGGAATATATGTCATATTGTCTTGACAGTGGGCCAAGCACCAGGCATCAGCCATACAGGCAGCAATAGCTCACTCCTGGAAACTAGTACCACTGTTCAATGCTGTTTTCTTCTACATGTGCTTAGGGAGGCTGAGGAGAAGCACAGACACCAGACACTTTCAGTTTCCTGCCTACTACTGCTTTCATTCTACACAAATAACTCACATGTGAGTGGTGACAATTTGCACAAGTAAAAAGCCACAGCTGAGCAAAGGTCACAGTGAAATAATAACACTGCCTTTTCTAGAAAAAATTAGGATATCCAACAATCACTCCATGTCCAGTCCAGTCTAGACCCAAATCCAGGACTAGAGACTTCTGCAGGCTTTGCAACACACTTGCCATTTGTTGTATCTCCACAGAAAAAAATGCTATTTAATTTACCCAACAGCCTCTTCCCAGATGGCAACTATACTTTGGCATCCCATTCTGCAACATCTCTATTTTTGATTTTCTGTCTTGGAAACTGGTTTTGTGGTTCAACCACATATTTTTTTTAACTTCCTATGATTGACATACGATCTGAGCTTGGCTAGAGCAAAGGGACGTGCTGCATGACACATCATCAAGACAAAACCTGCCCAGACAAAGAGTTTGTATAGATTGGTTTGACTGGTAAAGAAAGAGATCCAAATAAAAACATCTGGCATATAGAGAAACATCCCTATGAGATTAACATGAAGGCAGGAAGGGAAATCAGATGTCTAATGTGATGAGACCAGTCCTACATAGGATGTACTCCATAGCTCCTTGGGACTTTGCTGCACAGTAACCACAACCCAAGGAGCTTGTCACTCCAAGGGTCATTTTGGTGCTTCCCTGCCCACAGGATGTGACAACTTGCAGCACATAGTCCTGCTCAGGCTCCAGGTTAAGAGCATGAAGACAGAGGCTGAGGTATCTCATCCCCTGGTGACATGTGGGATTTTTTTATCCTGAGATGGGGTATAAGTGAGTCTGCTGATACTTCTGATAACTCAGCTCCTGATGCAGTCTGCTTCTCTCGGTGTCACATTTAAATAACTGCACATTTATGTCACAGAAATTGAGGAGTATGAAGTCACACTTTGGTGTAGAGTTATATATTCATGTCACAAGCAAAACAAAATATCACCATGACCTGTAAAGCCATTCCTTTCACAGCTGAGGAGCCTGATCTGGCTTTTCATTCCTCTTTCAAAATCAGTATCACACCACGTAGACCTGACTTGGGCAGTGTCAGTGAGGGAGGAACTGTGCCCTCTGAACCAGCAGATTTAACTAGGACCCTCCAGGATGGCTTTTATTATGTGGATACCTATGCATATGCACTTGAAAAACAGCAAGTTTTGCTCGTGTCCAGTATGGCCAGAGAAAGCAATAATTTGCTAGGAATCAAGTAGGTTAAATCATTCTTGTGAAGAATTTACATAGGTATGTAAGTAACAAGCATCTGGAGTGAAAGATCAAACAGGATTTTATGCAGATCAGTATTTCTGAACACATGTGAAGGGCTAGAAGTACAACACACAACAGAACTCTGCAACCCAACAGAAAACCGGCTACACTTGGATTCATTTAACAAATACCAAATGTTACTTTTCACCAAAGCCTTCTTCCTATTCTTTTCTTTTTAAACTAAACTGTCGTTCACTACAGGACTGAATGGAAATGATCAAACTGCAGGCACTAGAAAGACTTCTGTACATGTTGGATTGGATTCTACTGGAGTAGCTTGAAGCAAATGTTTATATATACTTCCATGGCGTTTATTTTCTTAGGCTGAATGAAAATAGTAACTTCTTGGAGCAGGGGATGGAGAAAATCAGCCTTCCACAGAAACCACAACTGAGAAGAATTTGATAACAGTGCAGAATAAGGAGTGCTATGATATTTAAGTTTCACTGAAGACTTATCTTCCTTCAGAAATTGCTCACACCTTCATCTGAGCACTCTGAAATACTGATTTCAACAGAGGTATTTTGATGTTTTATCAGCATGTTGGGGAAACAGGTCTGAGTTATTTTAGGCAGGAATCAAAGTAATTTCACTTCCAGTGCCCCAAGACAAAAGAGTAGCCAATTATTTCCCTCTCCCCCTTCAAGCACCCATGAAATTAGCAATATCACCCGATCACATTTCAAAGCTACACGACCACTTTCTAAAGAGGATAAACACTGAACCAAGATTGTGAACATACTAAAATAAAGGAAGCTGAAGAGAAGGCAGCTTGTTCTTTCCAGAGCCTTGCCCAGTACCAATAATTGCATCATCTTCATACAGAAAACAGGCAGGTATCATGTGATGTTGAGTAATGAGGAGTAGAAGGTCAGCTCTGTCAAGTTTCACAGCTAAATGAAGTGTGGCTTAGCCTGTAGAGGTTGTCCTGTTCTTTCCTAGACCTAAAATGCCTTTTCACCCTTCCCCTTCAGGTATGTCACAACATCTATTCTTAGTTCTTAACATCAGTCTGCCCCTGACACAAGTAACCCAGAAAGAAAACTGGTCAATCACTTGACCAGATCCTGCTGCTTTCTTCAGCTGAATGTAAAAGGGAATGTAAAATGTAAAAGGTGTTCTATTGCCATCAAACTTTGCTCTTTCATTTGGTTCTTCCTGAGAGGATGCATAGTGCCCATGGAAATGAGTCCCAAACACAGATGGGACCTGCAAGGGTGACTTCAATCCCAACAATAACAAATTACGAAAAAATCTAATGAATTCTTTTTCTCATTGAAAAATAAACAGTAATTGCATTCTTATTATTCTGCAGGAAAGAACTTATTGCCACAGAATTCTCAACAGGAAAACAAAATCACATCCAAATTCTTTTTCAGATGTCAATATCGATCTCAGTGAATAAATGAATCCCTTCTGTGGCTGAAGGTGAGTAGTTCTGGGTGTCCTACAGCATCTGAAGCAAAGTCAAAGTCCTATCAGCCCAGTTTTATTTCGTGTGCTTAAGAAAGCTATTTGTATTGTCAATAAAGTAGCAAGCCTTGATTTCTGCAAAGCTCATGATAATGAAATTGCACAGAGGCTACACTTTTGTCCAGAGGTAAGGTCAATGGAAATGACTGACATGAAAAGATACATCAACCAACTCAAGACCATGACTTCAAAAGCAAAATAAGTTAACAGCCCTGAAACCTCAGCTCTCCAAGACTTACTCAAAGTGTGTGGAAGGACAGACTGGTTTTGACTAAACTGCTTCACTCTGCCAAACTGCTATTTCTCATGAAAACTCCTCTGAGCTTTTCAACCCACAAAAAAACTTCCGTTATATTGTCTTTTCATTCAGATTTGGAACTGAAACAAACATCAGCTTGTCAGGATTTCTTCAAGATGAAAATGCTGAGGAAAGTTGCTCAGCTTTTTTTGTTGGCTGTCATGGCAGATAAAAGCTTGTCTAAGCAGAAATTTGCCAGGGCTTCCTCCGTTTCCTACAAAAACAACCATGGGTGCCCTGGCTGAGATCAGCCTGAGGACTGTCCTCCTGCCAGACACTGTCCCAAAGTACCTACAGGCCTTCTGCTGGACAGCTCCAGAGGGCCAGCAAGAGGAGAGGCAGAAATGGCAAAGGTGTTCCCATGAGATGCCCTAACAGCTGTTCAGCTCCACAGCACCAGGCTGAACTCTCCAAACACACTTTAACAAGTCCCAGTTACTCCCACACAGGCAGGTCACAGCCTTCGTCATTTCTCCATTTATCTCCTAGTAAACAATGTGCTTTTCCAGCTATTTACTGACACTTGCAGAAGCTGCTGTCTGCATCCTCCTTCCCTGAACCTCTCGAGTAGTCATCACACATTTCTCACAGATGTTCTTCCTGAATGCCCTTTGACACACTGTGCAGAGGCTTCCCTTGCTAAAAAATGACCATGTGAATGGGCAGCACAGATGTGGCTGAAACTGGGCATGCAGAAAAGGACACCCTTACTTTTAAACAGTCCACCTTCTCTCCTCGTATTCTGCTTCAGAGTACCCCAGGCAGGACTTACCATTATGTTTCTCAGTGGTGCCTCAAGCAGAAGCTGGGTTTGGACTTGCAGAACAGAATGCAAGTATGGGAGAAGCAAAGCATGGCACTACTCTGTAATATTCTGGAAAGCACAATAATACTCTGGATAGCACGACTATTCTCCTCTACATCCTTCTATCCTTCCCCTCTACATTTACACCCCAGATACCTCTTTTAAAGGGCAGGGCCTGAACACAGCTGCTGGATCTGTCCTTATGCCAAGAGGCCTACTTCTGTCAGTCTTCTGGCAGAGCAGCTCTAGATGTATCTGATTTGGGTATTCCCAAAATAATGTCATCTCATCTTGGCCTCTGTTCCTGCAGATGGCCAACATCCAAGTGCAAAGACTCTGCTGTTTCTGTGTAATCCACCAGAAATCCTGGTATCAACCTATCTTGTGATCATCACTAAGAACTGGGAATCCAGGCCATTCCTGCATCCAGCTTGGAAACTGAATTGCTACTACTGACTGACCCAACTCCAGAAATAACTTTTGGCCTTTGGTATAAGTCCCAGGACTATTTTTCAAAGGATTATTTCCTTTACACACCCACTTGCATGCTGAGAACCCAACTTTCCTTCCTATCAAAATCTGGGCTGGGCTCATAGCCTTCCAAATAAACTATTTCCAAACTCCCATTAATCATTTATTTTTCATCTCCACTCTAAAGATTATCCCTCCCTGGTAATTTGAATCTGGATGACATGGAAATTTTGAATAGATTTAATTTAATTTTTGCTCAGTAAGTGTCCTGCCCATGGCTGGTGCAAAGATGACTGAGTTTTTCCAAAGTGAAAGTTGTTACATACTCTTTTACTTACTTCAAGTGTGTGCACACACTGATTAAAACCAGCCATTTTCCCAGGCAGAAGACTACTGAGTGTTTATCTTTCAATCACAGATGTCCAGGCCCTTTCCACAGAACACACACTGTAGCAGGACAATCTGCTGGCATAACTAGTGACACTGATTACATTTTGGTATTTTTCTAGCTCTTCCTGGTGACCTAAATAGCTCCAAGCCAAAGATTCCATAGAAAAAATGCAAGATATATTTCACATAACCCTGTGAAAACATGATCCCATCCCACCAAAGAAGAGTATCCCATGTTTCACAACATGCCTCACCCTTACCAGGTTTTGCCAGCCTGCCAGATCCAAGAATGGAGAGAATTTGGGCATTTCTTTTCTTTTCAAGGAAGCCTTTACCATTCAGTGTTTCATGAATTTATTTCCCCACTTACCTGTTGTACAAATACAGCTGATGACATCAAGACTGGCTTCCTGTGTTCTGTGCTATGGGCCTCTTGAGTAAGACAGAAGTTCAGCCCCACATCTAGACAGATGCTAGGGCTGGTGAGAAGCTCACAGTTAGAGGTCTGTCCTTTTATTAGAGGGCTTCCCATGCAGTTGAGTAAGACAGAAGTTCAGCCCTACATCTAGACAGATGCTAGGGCTGGTGAGAAGCTCACAGTTGGTTTGATCTCTGTCCTTTTACTAGAGGGCTCCCCATGCAGACAGTGTTCAGGGATGGAGAGGGGCAGGGACAGGAGGTTGTAGGGTGTATTTTTCCTTCCCAAATAAAACATAGATGCTTGCTTTCACTCTGGGAATTGCCCCATTTGGGAAATAGCTGGAACAGTGTGAGACAACTACCCCTACCTTCCAGCCAATGCACCACATGAGAGATGATGTCCTTGTCTAGGGCAGAGAGCCACTAGGGAGCTTAAGCTATTCGAACAGCTTTGTAGACATTTCCTGTCTCCTTCCTCACAAGCTGACACAAGGGCTCAAGCTCTGGAAGAAACATATTGTCCTATACAAGAAACAGGCTTACACTTTTGTTGTATTCCAAGGCTTCATTGTACTCAGTTGCCATGATTCCACCTTCCCTTCCTATTCAGGAGCCCAGACACATTATTTCTCATAGCCAGGAAACAAAAAAACCTTCTGGTAGAACATGAATTCCTTCCCTTTCTCTCCTCACTGCTCCTTTTCTAACACCAATACACTTCCAGCATTATTTCTGCCAGTGCTGCCACCCCTCAGCACAGGTTATCCTGTCCTAAGCAGTGACATATTTTCTGTGAGTCTCTGGAAAACGTTCACAATTCCAGCCACGACTTACTAAACTCATATAAGCATCTGTGAGTGACTGTAATGCTATATTTCTTTTGGTTCTCCTTTGGCCCCATCTTTTGGCATTTCTGAATGTATCAAAGTACTGATACCAGTAGTTACCAGTACAGCAAACACTGTTTGAGCAGCTCACAGTACTTGCTGGACATGACTTGCTATGGCTTTCTATTTCCCAAAAGATGCAAAGGGTTTTCCAGTTTAACTAAGAACTCTGTGACACTATCCTTTCCCACCAGTCTAGATCCACCCCTGCCTTAAGCACCAGTCCCTCTGACCAGGTACTTCAGATAGCTATTGGTATTACCTTAACCATTACACTATTGAAAACTGCAAACCTATTTCTAACACCTGAGAGTTTGTCTCCCATTGGTCTTTTTCAGAGGCTACAGATAATTATCCTCTTTGCATTCAGTACCTGCAATCCCTCACTGCCTAGCAGATTTTACTTCAGTCTCAGCATCACTAGAAGTGAATTTTCTCCTCAAGGAGAAATTCCTAATGCTCCGGGCCACATCCTCTTCCCCTTCTGCCAGCAATTGTCTCTGAATTCTTGCTTTATTAACACCACAAACTAAACTAGCCCTCTAGGACATTTCTAAAAGAAAAACATGCAGCTCCTCTTTTTCAGCTCAGCCACAGTCACAGGGACACAGCCCAACATCCAGAGCAGGGCTTGCTGCAGAGGCTGCTTGCAGTAGATTCCCCCTCTACACCACCCCCCAGACCCAGACCCTGCACTCCTGGTGGATTGTTTCTTTGTACCTTCTGATTCCTAGGCCCACCTCTGGGCTGCATCTGCTCCCTGCTAGTCCCTGCCTGCCCTCCCTGCCTCACTCCAGCGAGCGGGAGGCTGGCAGGAGGGGCAGCTGGTCAGGTAGCCACAAGGCTACTGCAGCCATTAGCACTGAAGGCATGAGCCTGTCAGGCCCCAGAGAGGCTGCCACAACCACGGGCAACGTCAGTGCCTGCACATGAAGAATCTTCTCACCCCGTCCCAAGCTTCCTGTGACTCTCCTGGAGGTGATCCAGATGCTGCCACAGCTGCTGCATAGTTCTCCATGGGCCAGTTATGGTCTCAACGTGGTGCTGCAGCGCTGAGTCCCCACCCCACGCCAGGACTGCATGAGCAGACTGTTCCACAGGCCCCAGCTCTGCAACCCACACCCCACTACAAGGTTTCAGCCTCGACCACAGCCGGAGGTCACAGGCCACGATGTCCAACCACCCTCCCCAGGGACCTGTCCCTTTCCTGGAACCACTGGCAGAGCATCTCCTGGGTTGGGTCACGTCAGGTCAGCAGGGCCAGTCTGAGCAGGAGGGCACCGTTGCACGTGGACTAGAGAGAAGAGGAGGAGATGCTCTAGGAGGTGGTTGGTCCTGCTCACGACCACGTGGCACAGTGCCAGGCTGCAGCATCATGTCACAGCTATGTGGTCAGGGCTGTGCTTGCCCGTGTGAGTAACAGGCAGACACATTGGCCAGCCATCAGAGGGTCACTTAGCCAGTGCCATCATCTGCACAGAGAGAACAAGGTATACTCCTGGCACTCCATCTTCTAAAGCCTCACCAGCCCAGTTGCCAACACTCGTGCCAGGCTGCTGACAGCACTGCCATGTGTTGCATCAGGGCCATGGCTTGCTGAGCCATCTGCCAGCATTGTCCATGTCTCTCCTCCTCCTGACCAACCAGCTGTTGCTATGGATGTGGCATTTGGTGCTGCTCTCAGCTGCCTGCTCACATAGATATTGCAGATTGGCCTGAATGATGATGATTTCCAGCCTTGATCTCAGCAGCTCAAAAGCCAAAGTCTGTGACACTTTTACTCTTTGCCACTCTCAAACTCTGCTGCCCACATTATCCAAATTAGCTGTAAAATGGCTTTCTCTCCCAGAGCACAGAGCCTGAGCACAGATCTGCTCAAAACATCATCCAAACCCTGGGAACTGCTGCTTGGCCCCTGAGCAACCTGATCTAACTCTGCAGTGGATCCCATTTTGAAGCTGATCTGCTCTGAGCAAGAGGTTAGAGCAGATGAATTCCAGAAGTCCACCTGCAGTCAACACTATTCTGTGGTCCAGACCAAGAGAAGTTAAGTCACAACTCTCATCTCTGCTTTTCCTTCCAAGCAAACACACCCAATCTAGAGTTATCAACATTCCAAATATAAGGACCAGGTTGGAAAAGACAATATCTTTTTAACCCTGTGGGTCACAGAGCAGCTTCTACAGGGTACTTCTACCTAAATTTGGACAAGTAGATGCAAAGTCATCTGCCTGTGCTCCACAAGCTGTGCCCAAGGAAATATATCTCTTAGCAGTTATGCAGAACTGCTTCTCCCCTGGTCAGGATACAATACAAATAGCATGAAGCCACTGATATTCCTTTTGATTCCCACCCCTTTTAGGTGTTAGGAGAAAAAAAATAAAATCTCCTCTTTTGCCTTAATCTTCCCATGTGTAAAATGGGAATAACTATGGCAGCAAGACACAACCTTTTGCTATCTATTGATAAATAAACCTTCCATTTCTCAGTTTGCTGTTATCTAGATCTGAATGTGAAGCTACTCTACAATTTTCACTCCAAGGACCTCTTTAAAATATGTGATATTTCAATGCTTACTTTCTAAATGTTTGGTTTAACAGGAGTTTGGATCTCCAATAGCCATTTAGCTCTGGAAAACAAAATTTTTCATTTATATAAGGTCCAAAGTGTAATTTCTTGCTCGTTCTGCTCAAAACTGATTGTGAAAGTCAGTAACCGATTGAAATTGAATTTAACCTTAAAGTTGTTCTGGCTTGGAAAAAAAAAATAATTCAGCATTTCCAAACTATATTTCCTTCAAAAATTCCTGCCTTGTCTTCATTGTAATTGTTTAGGCTTTTTCCAGCTATATTGATATTGGCACAGAGGTTCTAAGGATAAGGAAAACAGACATGATCTCTTTTTCCTTTGTGTCCTCCTAGGGCCACTAAAGATAATGCCATTAGAAGGCTGTCTACCTGAGAACCTGCCAGACTCACCTTAAGTGGTAAAATAATCAAAGTTTGATAATCTGCATTCTCATTGAACCAAAAATCTGAATGACTTCAATGGTATTTTCAATTGAATAAGGAACATAAACTAAAGCCCAGTATTATTTGTGTGTGGATTTTTCCCCATAAATTTTTGTTTTAAAGCAGTTGTTTTAGATGTAAGGCATTTGTTTGATTAAAACTTACTTCCCAAGAGCAAACAGTTTTAAAAATCTTGTTCTTATAACCTTGTTTGCTTGCTGAAAAATAAGATGAAAGAAAAAAGAAAAAAAAGATCTCATGAGAGGCCAAGGGGAAAGGCACAAATAGAATGGGATATAAAAGTCCACTAACACATTAAAGATGTACCAAAGAATGTGATAGAACATATCTGTGGTCACTTGAAGATGCTTTGAGTGGAGATAATTTCCCTGAATTATTATGTGATAACATTCTTGATCACAGTACACAAAAGCTCAAACTTAAGATTCAGAATATTTTTTTTCTTGCTTAGGCAAAACATTTCCAGGCCTTGTAACAGCCACCAGCTTGGTTTTCCAAAGGAGCACAAACAACCAATGCAATGGGAACAGGGAGACCAAGGCTAGAACCAGAAAAAAAGATCTTGGGAATTAACTTGCACTTGATCTAAGTTTTGGGTCAAAATTCATGGTCAGATGACAGCTAATTCTGCAGGTTTATAACACTCTGTTACCAGCTTCTCTATATGTCTAAATATTTGTTACCAACTACAAGCAGTCATGACAATGTCTCGCAAGACATCTTGCTCACAACTGACACTGGGACACATATTGAGCTATTTCCTCCTATAAAATCCAACCAGAGAGGCTCTAGTAGCCCCACCTGAAACAGGAATATCAAAGAAAGGGACACAGCTGGCAGAAGAGAAGAAAAACCAACTTATTCTCCTGATTTAGGAAAAGCTGATTATTCATATCATCAGACCTGTCTCCTTTGCTAAGACTGTCCAATAAGTACTGTCCAGCATCAGGTAGTTATTGGCTTGAAGTTTCTAGTTTTCCTGTGCTTTGATTTTCCTTTCACAGCACGAAGACTTTCTTTCATATCAGATGTGCACAAGAAAAGCTGGAAGGAAAGAAAACTTCAAGCTGGTTACCTTCAGTCCACTACTTTGTGCAGCAAACCTACACCTTTGATTAAGCAACTGTGGACCTGATTCACACTGTCTCCCATTTGTGTTATGAGTGACTGAAAACTGACAGTATCACAGGCATCAGCAACAGTTGTGTACATCAGGAACACTGAGGGGAGGATTCCCACTCTACAGGAACAATTCTTGTCGTTCTGTGGCCGTGCCATCAGTAATAAAAAGTCATGAGGTCAGATGCCTGCTCTGATGAAATCAGTGGATCAGTGTGGCTGCCACAGGGGGACGATGTGACTCAGGATCCCCCCAAGAAGAATCTACATCTCAATGAGAAGGAGCAGCTGCTAGTTTGGCCTTTGGTCTCAATTTTATTGCCAGGCACATAAAAAGAAATGTTCCAATATTTTATTCCTTTTTTCCCACAGCTGCTGACTCAAATAACTTCCTTCCACCACCACCCCTTTTTCTGCTAGATATCCTATAAAGCTTTACACAGATAATAGCCTGACCTATAAAGTGATGGAATCACCTCCTAGTCACCCAAATATCTGAAGAACAGGGCATCTAATACAATCAGCCCAGATTTAGTTATTAGGTTTTCATAGGAAGAACCAAGTGCAAGACAACAGCTGCACTCATGAAATCTTTAGCTACAACAGATGTAGGCTGTGAAACGTAAAGGACAGCCACACTTGCATCTTATTTTTTTTTCTTCTTTTCTCTCTTATCTGTACCCTGCTTTTTATTGTTTAAATGAAATTTCTGAATCATCAGGGGATTTTTGTGGTTGTATAATGGCTGGAGCCCATTCCTACCACCCTTGAATTTCACTGCAGGCATCTGGCACAAGCAACAGAGCTCTGGAAAGAGTCTTCTGGTTTTAAGACCACCAAAGAGAAACAGGCTGTAAAAGAGATACAACTACAGCTTGAACAGAGTGAAAAGGAAATATTATTAGTGGACATTTGTGAACTCTTTTTTGGTTTTTTTTTTGTCTGACTGTAAACCAATATCAAACCTACTTAAGTAATGAAGACTTCAAAGTTCAGCTTCAGTAAAATCAGCTTCTCCTTGGTTCCATTTAGGATTGACAGGAATACTGAGAAAAGACTCAAGTAAGGAATGATCAGCACATTGTTCAAGAGGGAGCAGTGTTCCTGCAGGCAGCAAGGTTAGTTCTCATTAGCTCTTTTCAGAACTTGCCCTAAGACCAGCAGAAATTGCCAGTAAGTCCAAAGACACTTGGGCTGCTTGGCCAGGAGTCTCATAACCTTTGCCATAGCCTTAACCCTGCCCAGGCCTTTCACCACGTGTGGCAATTTACACTTTGTGGTTTCCAGCTGGTTGCTGAAGGAAATGAGGCTGATGTGAGCATGTTGTGTTTGTGGGTATGGGTGTGTTCTGCCCCAACCTCCCCCCCCAAAGCAGGATCTCCTTTCTGAACCCACAGGCTGATTTCAATTGAATTGGATGCAGGACTACAGATCTCATGGAAAGTGTGTTGTGATGGATAGATGTAGACAGGTTTCATTTGGGTTACTTCTTTGGTGGCAATAAAGAAGGGCTTAGATTGAAGGGGTTGAGAAGCACAAAAGAGATTCAGATAGTATCATTTTGGTCTCAATACAGAACAGTAACTGTCTAAAGGAATAACAACACATTTCAGACACACAGCCCTGCCAGAAGAAAGTGCAAATCCAAACAAGAAAGTTAAAAAAGTGCTTGTGAAGCACTGAGAGGTAATGATCAGTATTTTTGACAGAGCTTTTCTTCATAAAAGAATACACTTCTGTTAAAGCATTCTATGAAAAGAGATTTTGACAAGTAATGTTGCTATCATGGAGAAGGGCCTTCTAGTAATTTTTTGAAAAAAAAAGGAGTTTGGTCAAAAACTTGTTTTTCAGTTTGAAACAGAAGCCATTGCTTCTTGTGAAAGTGCCACTGGTTTGGGTGGGCTTGTCTTCATTCCAAGGCAGAATAAAGAGAAATTTCAGACACCTAGAAGTTGTCGTGAGATGGAAAAGTCACTGCTGGGACAAATAAGAACTAAGTCCTGAGAGCACAGTCACTGCACTACCCCACGCCAGCCCTGCAAGGAGGAATCCCGTGGGACAAGGCTGCTTCCCAGAGAGCTTTCCAGAGCTGGGCCACTGGGGAAGCAGTACTTCACACCCACTGGTTTATACTGGTCATGCACGGATTCAACCTCTGTGTTACTGCCT
The DNA here is from genome assembly GCF_000691845.1 of Merops nubicus. Taxonomy (NCBI): domain Eukaryota; kingdom Metazoa; phylum Chordata; class Aves; order Coraciiformes; family Meropidae; genus Merops; species Merops nubicus. The sequence continues at coordinate 59,936 of NW_008619360.1, read as the reverse complement.
GCTTCATGGTCTGTTGGAGTTCACTTTGAATTGCACCAGTGCATCATGAAAGCTCAACTCCTTCACTTTTTTACAGATCTCCCAACATCATAAGCAATGCATTCAAAAGGCCTGTGAAGTTTCTATTGAAATCATGACTTCAGAAGGAAATACAATAAATACTTTTGAAAAATCACAGGTTACCAACCTCTTTCAAAAACTCACTGGGACTGATTTGTATTTGAGAGAAATACAGAGTCATGCTCACATAGGGGAGAGAGAAGGAAGAAATGCACTTTTTTTTTAATGTACCCACTTGTACACAAAGAAGCTAAATTGCACATGCCCTGATATGAAACAGAAACTGCTGAAAACTTCATTCAGAAAACAATCCATTTCTTCAGACCTTCACTGTGCAAAGGACATCTCACTGGATAGGCCAAATAGTATCTCCCTGTAGACACATATAAAACTGCAACAAAACTGCAAAAGAAATAGCCTTCATTTGAAGTGTTTACTGCTAACAAAAAATTCCTTTTCAGAAAAAAAGGAAAAAAAAAAAAAGGCTCAAAAAGAATACTCCATTTACAACGGGTGCCAGAGTGCTTCACATGGATGGTAATATAGGCTTCTTGGCCAGATTTTCTCTAGAATGTTTTAGTCTAGCTGCACCAGTTTGGCCCAGAAAGGGTTACAAGGGTGATTTTCAAAGCCCAGTAATACCTACAAGTTCAAAATAGTGATTTTCATGGGCCTTTCTGACCCCTGCAAACTTTCATCTATATTAAGAGGCAGCACTACAAATTCATCTCACATGAGCAACAGCACAATAAAATAGATAGAGGAAGGTCATGGGTAAGTTATTCCTCCACAGGAAACTCGAGTGATCCTAAGATTAAGAAAATCAAGTGCAACATCTTAAAGAAGGAGAGTACTCTCAAGGAGATTAAAAAAAATAGTTCTCAAATGAAAACCACGTTGATAGTAAGTAGCATGCTGGTGTAAATACTCTGCCTAACTTCTTCTGTGCAATTAAAGACTGTGCTGAAAAGCAAACTTCTGCCTTGCAAAAGACAGATAATTTAGACCATGCTTCAGCATCCACATTCCAGAGTCTTTGGTTTCTCCAGTGAGAATGTGAATGAGGAACAGCAACTGCAGAGGCAACTGTGACAGTGGCTGTACTGATGGATGACTGGCTATGAGGAGGCACATCATTGAATCCTCCACTTTTCTAAATACAGGCCTTTGACTCAGTGGAAGTAGCAATGATTCTATGAAGAATGCAAAGATCTCTCTGAGACCTGGTTATGAATATGACCCAAATATTTTCAATTACTTTTTCAAACACTGTTTTAAAAACCTTCCATATTCAAAACTTATATGGAACAGAGCTAGATCTGAGCTCCAGCTCTCTAATCCTTAATGTTTTGGCTAGTAAAAGATCTAATCCTGTACCAAAAGTGTAGTGTCCAGAAATTATTAGGCATTTAAATTTTATATGTTCTTATCGTTTACTTAAGATTAATGTAAGCATCACTTCTTATAAACATTTACATACTTTGGCTCTGCTAATAAAGTGTATCCTCACTTTCATTTTTTTTATGGGGTAGCTATAAATTTGGAGAGAGAGAAAGAAAGCCTAGAACAACAATGGAGGTAGCATGGCCCATGCCAAAGCAAATTCATATATGAGGAAACAATGGGAAGTTGGCAAAACCAGTATGAAAAAAAGGAATGTTTAAAAGAAAAGACCACCCTATGTGTGTGGTATATATTTGTGCTAAGTCTCACATCTTTTCTGTGATATATATTTTTTACAAGGTTCTAAGCTTTTTTTATGAGGTGAATAAAACACACAAGAGCAAAGTCTCCAGCAGTTAAGGGGCAGTAGTAGATGCCTCTGCTATGCATTTGCTCCTAATAGAATTCCCATGCACTTTCCTTGAGCAAATCAAAACCGTTGTTGGAAAAAGTTCTTTAGAGACCAATGACCCAAATTATCCTTTCCCAAAGGAAAGAAAGAGGCATTGAGGGTTTGGAAACCTGCCCCCAAACATATATGCACAAAACGCACTGTTGAGTAAATGAAGTGCACAGTAGTTCCTGACAAAATCCTGCATGATTCTGAGCTCTGAGGCTTCAAAGGGCTGCAGCAGAAACACGTGAAACCCCACACTGCCTGGCACTCTCCCACACCACTCTGCTCAGCTTACCTTGGAGGTGCAAGGTTTTCCCTCACCTGAATTCAGCTGATTGACTTTACATCTAATCAGTCATTTTGTTCCCCCAATATTAGTGAGAGGTCTAGCTTTTTGTCTAGTTCTCTTCTCATACCACTTAACATCTCCAGTTTGAATCATCACTTACATTCTCCAGTCCAAGTCCTCTTTTTTGCTATTCTGTTTTGCTCTTCTCCTTGCTCCTCTTTTTCAGGGCAGCTTTTAGTTATGCTCAATGATTACATTCTTCTAAGGATGCAGTAAGTCCAACAGGCTTTGGTTACTTCTTGTAAGGCCTCAAAACCTGTCAGTGGTCAGGGAAAGATGCTGGCCACCAATGGTTGGGAGAAATGACTAAAATTAAGGACATGAGAAAAATTAGCAAAAATAAAAAGGAAGCTTCAACACATGGAAGGAATTTTGGTGGAACAAATAAGATTTGCTGGACCCTTCTCATGTGATTCAACAATTCTGTTGTTACACTGCAAGTTGCAGTAATGGAAAACAGAACAACAGTTAGAGGGTGGGAGGTAAACTGGAAACAAAACAATATGTTACCTTGTATTGCAGAAGAGGTGAGAGTTACATGTTTATGGCACATTAAAATGCACCACTCACTTGTCAAGATACAATCCACCCTAAAATCCCTTCATTCATTTTGTTTTCTTACATATAAAGTATTAGCAAAAGTCTGTATTTTACACAAGAATCCAAGATTAACCCAGAAGAAAGGCTTGCTCTCCCTCTTTGTCCAATAATGTTGTTTCACTGAGTCTGAGCAGCAGTTCATCTCTGGAAAACATCTAGGCCAGGTTCAGAAGCAGGCTGCTGTAAACTCTGCTAATTCATGGTGATGAAGAAAGCATGTCACCACATTTCCTGACAGGAGGGTCTCAGCTATGAATGGAGCTTTTAATTTCCTACAGTAGGGTGCATTAGCTTTACCTGCCCACTTTTTCTACACTTGCAACACTTATCAGTAAACATGTTTGCAACCTGAACATTTCTCACCACTGTGTTAGGAATCCATCAATATTTGTGGTTCTTGTTGAACATATTGGGCTCTGCCAGTCAAAGATACTACTCTGCAATCTGACTTTTGACCTGAAAAGCATAGATTTCTATTCATGATAGATACACAAGGAAAAATGCAAAGGATCATTGGTGACTGAAGAAAAAGGTACTAATTAGACACTTGAGAAAGCTAGGTGCTCTTATGTGGCAGTCAATGAGGAACATTCAGTTCCAAAAGAGCTAAAACAACACATAATTGGCCACCTTTAAAGAGATGAGAAGGCAAATAAAAATAATTCAGTGGTAATATTATGGTTTTCTATTTCTTAATATTCAGGCCAGTATTGTTATTTTGAGAGCCTGGGAAGACAATTTTGGAAAAATTCAGGTTAGCGATTCTTATCTAGGTGAATTTGCCCACAGCTGAATCCTCACTAGGTTACTATGTTTGGTTCTCTGAAAGCACCTCCTGCACAAGTTCATTATGTTCCACCCACTTGAGTGTGCCATGGTACTGCATCTGTCCTTGGCTTCTCTTCTGCCTTCCTGCAGCAGATACCCCTCCTGACAGCACAAAAGTGGCAACGAAAGCAGAAGAGCACACGGCTTTGAGTGCCTGAAGAAATTTTCATCTTCATCTTGGAGGTCTACTGGCCCAAGAAAGACAAACTGCATTCTGAAGACAGTGTCTTGCTTCTGACTCCTTCCTAAAATGTTTTCTCATTCATTTGTGTCTGGACAGTCAGCTCATGAATTTGGACATGCTCTGAAACTGGACGAGGGTTCTGGGGAGGGTACATATTTTCATGCAGCTCATGGTGCTCAAAGCACAGGCTGCCATTTCTAGTGCTGAATTTGCACCCTACTTTCATATACAATGAAGGTGAAGGGGAAAAAAAGCAGAGATCTTTACCTGAGATTTCTAACAACCACTGTGCAAATCAGTTAATTGGAGAGGTGTGTCTGAAACCATGCCTGTGCCTGAGGTTAGGTTCTTAATGTACAGGTGCAGTGCAGCTCTTCTCTAGGTCACCACGTTCTGCAAAGGCTCTCTAAGTGTTTTACCTTGGGTAATCACTCAGTAAAAATATGGCCAAGACACAACAGAGATGGTACTTCTCATTCTTAGCAAAGGGTCTCAAACACTCTACTGCATGCTTTCTGATCCTACCTATCTTGCAATGTCTAGTTCAGAATGAACTTCAGAATGGAACAGAGGCCCTTGCACCCGTTTAAGACTAGAAGAACCTACAGAGCCCACTTGGGGCTGACTCCCACTGAAATCTATGAAGGCTTTTCCATTGACCTCGTAAGAAGCTGGATCAGCCCCATAGGAAAGGCTTCAGTGTAGCAAATACAGTTTCTTGCCATGATTGTACTTGGTTTGCCAGATGGATAATTCCAGACATGGTGGGTGAGAGTCAACGTTTGAATTTCCACCGCACCCACGCAAACTGAACAGTAGGAGGTTGTCTCTGGTTCTGCCTCCCCTGCCCAGCACCACTGCCACCTGTAAGAGGACAGAACTTGAACTCACACAGATGCAGTTATATAAACTGACATTCCAGTTAATAGTCGCTTTGGAAATTCCCAAGCTATGAGCTGTCCTGCAATCTAGAAACTGTGGTTTCCAGACATGAACTAAATCACAAACCACTGCACAAGGAGCCATTGCAAACATTCCTTGTGTCATTGTTTCAAAACAAAGCTTGTAACATTTTAATCCCCTGACCACAAGAGCTTGTCTGTTACAGCCTGTGAAGACTATGCAGTGAGTTAAGAGAGCACTCCAGCTTCCACCCCACTTCCACTCATTGACAAGTCCACAGTCTATCAGGAATACTGGGAAAAGAAGGGCACAGTGGGACAGCTACTGGCTCACCTTGAGCAGCAATGATAAACACAGAGATGATGGCAAAGACTCCCAGCCAATACTATGTGCCCTTCTCACAGGTGATGCCAGGCATGGCATGTGCACAGAAAGTGGGAGGCACGGGCTGTTCTTCAGGCTCATGTTTAAGCCTGTGTTCCTACTTTGCAGCCAGGACTAACTCCTCCTTTCTGTAGCCATAACTGTGCAATGAAGGGTGTTGAGCTCTCTGGGTCTCCAGGACAGCAAGCAAAAGAATCTGTACAGCCTGGAAAGGAGGGCACACAGCCCTTGCCTCTATTTTCTGAACATTTTCATCTCGTCTCTAAACTCCAGAGGTCACAACTGTCCACACTCAGAATTTCGCAGCCGCCAACTTTGACAGGCAGATGTAGTTTGGTTGCTTTTACCATTTTTTTCCTGTATCTCACCTTCTTAGGGAGCTTTGTGTTCAGTGTTGGAGAAGAGCAGGCTCTGATTAGCTATCATGGGGAACATCCACCTGAGACAAAGGCTGCTACAGGGAGCATCATTTAGCTTCTCAGCAATGTACTCAAAACCTCCCTTCGTTCTCCTGTAACTCAGTGAACTCACAGATTTCTTTGCAGGCACTCAGTTTCTGCCCCCTGAACAACTGGCTTCCTAAATTGTGACCTCTGAGAAGCAAGGAAATGATGATACTGTGCACGGGCATTTGAAACCTGAAGACCCATGCATGGGTGAAGTTATCATCTACATATTTTGTTGCCGGATGACCATATTCCTTGCTTGATTCAGGAAAATCCAGAACCTTGTAGAAGTAACACACCAAGGTAAAAAGGGGAGGGCTAGAATGGAAGAAATTAATCCAAGAGGGATTATTTTCTCTGTTCTTTTCCACCTAGAGTGCCTTACAGGGAACTGAAGTAATAAAATACAACTAACATTTTCTCTCATTTAATTCCATGGCAGAATGCAAATGTCTGCAAAAGTTAAAATACCCAATTATTTCAGCCCACAAAAATTCCAGGAAAGTGACAAGAGTTTGACTGAGTCAGGATAACACAATCTATTACCTTTCTGAAGTTTCAGGACATAGACAGAATTCCAAATTTTGCTTGATCAGCTGAAACAATTTAGGGACTAAGTTTCTCCTACTTTATTGCCAGAACTTTAGCAAAGAATTTTGTGTCAACATTAAATAAAGATATAGCTGTATAATTGAAGACATTAGGAGTCCTCTTCCATGGCTTTGCTAGTAAGGTGATATGAGCCTTGCAGAACAAGGCATCTTTCAACTCAGTAGAAATCTGGAGGCTAAAAGAATGCTAAAGATTTAAAATAGATTCAGGAAAAAAACATGTGAAACAGAGGCTTTACTTGTTTTCATGTTAAAGCTGCTTTTGTCACTTTCCCATGCACAGGTTAGCTCTTCCAGATCAGTTTGCAAAGCTGAATTAATTTTTCTACAGGGCAATACCTCCAGTTTACACCTCACGCATCTCAAATGCTAACATATTAAACTATGTTTCAAAGGCTTCTTACAGCATTTTGTCATGCCATGTTGTGATATTTGTGTCTACCCCTAAAAGCAGTAAGTACCTGATTGGAGGGAAGGGGCATCCTCGTTTCATCCTGTTAGCCAGAGAGATGAACTCACCATCAATTAAGTGAAGGACTGAAGCACAGTCCAACTGAAGCTGCATGAAATGACATTTGTAACAATTTGCACAGGGTTGAAAGAGCCTTATACAAGTAATGCCTCTCTAAAAATGCATCACAAATTCAAGAGAGTAGATTTTAGCAGTAACATCTTCCTTAAGGAAGTTTTTGCTGACTACGCACAGTCTCTTTGGGATGGATGTGGTTGACCAGTAATGCCCAATCCAGTCCCTGACAATTGTCCCCAGTAGGAATCTGCAACTATTTAACTCCTCTTCTCAAAAAATGACAAAAATGCTTTAATGTTAGAGACCAAAATAATAAAACCATGTAGGTTTCTACAGAGAAAGTGTGTTTTGGGGGCTCCTTTGATATGCTTTGTTTATTGTTGCAAGCCGTTGTAAACCACAGTCTATTTTCGTTGTTGCTCTGATCCAAGCTGCACATCTGGCTGTCAGGGCTAGTGTCAGCTTGGTGGGGCACTTCTCCAGAGATCTGGGCATGATAAAAATGTGGATTCTGCAGCATGGTGTGCAGGTCTGGGGTTTCTTTCTTCCACCTTTCACCCTTACACTAAAGGCTAGTAAGTGAAGGACAGTGGCTCCTCAGTGCCAGCCAAGGTTCCCAGCTAAGCCCAGGGCTCCCTTGTACACACACAGCTCTCAGAGAAATGAGTGAGCACCATGCCAGTTTGGTCTGTTAACCACTTTGACCAAAACCTTATTTGCTTGCCCATTTCCAATAAAATAGCATATTTCAGTGGTCAGCCCTACTGTTGTCTCCCCGCAGGGCCTGTGGAAATGTCTGATGCTTGAAGGCACTTGGATTGTTTGAAGATTAGCAAAGCTATGGTGCCTTACTTAACCATTTCCTGGTAAACGTGGAGGGAACAGACAGAGGAGCTGCTAAGAGCCAGCCTGTTCCATGGCATCGACAGAACACTTGGCATCTCTGCTGTACTGCTGGAAACAAAATAAGGGAAAAGCCAAAAGTTTGACTAAGCACAACAGAAGCTGTTCACTCTTGCAAAAGGCTAAGCCTACCTCACTCCTGAAGCTACTTCACCAGCTCATTAGGCATCTCCTCCAACTACTTATGCGTATCACTGCAAGGCTTCCAGGCCTGAGCAGGTTGTACCAGCCTAAAAACTGGGACAGGCTCAGTTGACTAACATCTCTGTTCTCCTACCAGAGAGAGATGGTCAATAAGAGAGAGAAAACTGGATAAACCTTGTCCCCATGAGCTCAGAGTCCTTCACAGAAGGATCTATATGTATCCACAGGAGGAGATTATGCTCCAAAGAACTGTCTCAACAGGAAAACAGAAACATTAAGACCTATTTCTAGAAAAGTATTTACATCCTTGAAGCCCAGGTAGGAATTTAAATCTGAGCCCCCAGCTGAGGAAACTCAAAACCTGGAGAAACTTGTAATGAAGCTTGCAAACATGGACATTGCCTCTAAGCTTGATATTGCTCAGAATTTCCTGGGCTCCCACAGTGCTCCATGCAGGCCAGTGTCCTACTACCCACATCCATCTCTGTGTGCCATGAGCACAGCATAACTCATGGAAACACTTAACGCTCTGAAAACAAAGAGGCAGAGTTCTAAGGAGAACATTGTTGGTTTTGAAACCTGGGCTATTATACTCATGTTTAATAGTGGATTTGGAAAATGGAATTAGACCAGAAATGTATTTTTAATGTGCTTCATTTAGTTTTGCAACTCTGTGCAAACCACACAATCTGTGGGGTTTTTAATATAAAATCTGACCCGATGACAGTGAGCCAGGATACTTCATACTCTGTGCATGTACAAGGGAGCTGTAAATAGCCCCTTTCTTTCTTAGGAAGAAAGGCTCCTCAAGTGCTTGATGCACCATGGCACTTACTTCTGTAAATTGTTTTGACTCCTAAACTTTGGACTCTGTAAGTTAGAAGAATTTTCTTATAGTAACCAGAAAAAAATGTAATGTGAAATTATTTATTCTGTGTGCAGAAATTAAAACAACAGCAACAAAAATTTACTGCATTGTGAAAAATCTAAATAATGTATCTTGAAGAAAACTATGAAAATGACAGAGGACGATGTCAGGACCAATGCCAGGCACCTGAGACTCTGTCCCATTGAGAACAAAGATGAAAACAGCATTTAGAACCATTAGTGTTTGCAATTCTAATGCTTAATACACTAGAATAGGTAGGATGCTGGTCCTAGAAATTCTAAAACTTTTCTGAAACAAAGCTTAGGTAAATGATCCCCAAGATGCTGTTCTGATGCTGACGTATTTTGGGAGATTAGCAAAAACAAGCTTTAGAGTTGTTACACTTGACAGTTGGATTTGGTGATCTTAAAGGTCTCTTCCAACCAAAACAATGCTCTGATTCTATGATTTTATACCATTTAAGTGCAAGGTGGTAGACTTAACTGACTTGCAATAGTCTCTTGGTCCTATTGGTTCTGTAATCACCTGTCTAAAACCAGACCTGTTGCTGTTGAGGAACAAATGCTGGGCAGAAATCAACAACTCCATTTTGGCACCAAAGCCTGGAGACAGAATTCATCCTTAATGAATACAAATTGTCCAGGTATTACAGTGCTTTGCATAAAACTTTGCAAAAATCAGCATGAGATGATGAAAGGGAAAAATACAGAAGTCCAAATAAGTAATGTTTAATGAAACAGTGGAAATTCTGATTTTACCTACAACATCACAGCTACTTCAGCAAAATTTTAGCTAAGAGAACAGCTGTGTTAAGTAAATCTCATAAATTAGAATGGAACCTCATTAGCTCCAACAACTCTTTGAAAATTCTTTTTCCCTTTCAGTTTTGCATTACCACCATAAGATGCTACTTTTGCAATGGAAGGATGAAACAAAATGCCAGCAAAACTTAACAGAGACATTGCCAAGACTAGCAAAGTTCAATGAATCCTGAAGCTTTTTCTGATCCAATGCCAGCTTATAAATGGTCAAGGCTTTGCAAATTTTATGGGCCACCTGCAAGCATAAGACAATTTATGTTCTCAGAATTACATCAGATCTTTAAACTCTATTTTCAAGTAAAAAAAAAAAAAAGTATAAAATATATGCTTAGCAAAATCTTCTTTTCTTATACCAAATTATATCAGCAAAATCAACATACAATAAAAGCAGATGTCTTCTCCCACTTCCTAATCCATGGTGTTGATAAAAATGCCTAAATGCAATGTAGGATGTTCTCCCTCCTGCCTCTTCCTGATCTCCCTTCAATCTCAGCAGAGGAGCAGTGAATAAGGCCTGTTCAGGGTACAGTAAGAAGCAACTAGAACTTTTACCCAAATGACAAGCCAAAATGTTTGTGGCTTGACAACATTTGCTTAACATGTTTTTTTTTTTCAGGTTTTGCCTCACACTGGAAATAAAAGTGACAAAAACTGTCCTGAGAAATATCTGCTCTTACAAGATTCTCCTTTCAGATTTTGCACAGGTATATTTCTGATCCTCTGGATATCCCACGCACCAAACTGACAGTGTGATGGGGCAAACTGCTAAATCAGGACACATTTTGTTTCTCTTGCACTCTGAAGTAACCCCAAAGGAGTAAAAATCAGCAGCTATCAAGCATACATTTACCCAGCTTGTGTGCATTGCTCAAAACATGCCCATGCTCAATATTCTCAAATTCCCCAAGAGAGCAGTACTGGTAGTTAAGCTCATGCATTAAGCTCAACAGTCAGAACAGAGTTTACATTTTTATTTTCCAAGCATGTTCCCCCATCTCCCAAATGAATATTCAGCTTTGGTGACTTGCGTTTGCTTTTAATTCCAATCCTTTTGGCTAAGGGAATTCCAGCAGAGAAGTCCAAGGAAGCCTAGTCAAAGGCTTAAACAAGATGATATTTATTGGCATGAGGGTGCCACCTATTGTCATGACAATCGGTGCAAGAAAATCTTCAGCAGACATTTTTGGAAAGCATAGCCCTGTTCATTCCCACTTTAGATCACTTCTGACCCTTTAGATGATTCAGCTTTGGCAAGATTTTGTTTCTGTACAACACATGTGGTCTGTACACACACATATTGCTTCTTCCACTGTGTCTGAATGCTGCAGAGCATGGTGATAATAAGCTCTGATTATTGCTACAATTGTATTTGCATATTTGACTCTCAGAAGTTGGTCTGCTACACCCATGACTAGCATAACAAATATGGTCCCAAAAGTGCCTGTATGCATCAATCTCAACACAAATATGTTACCTAAATGTATCTACAGGCATAAAAAGAAAACTGGCAGGATGTTTCAGTACAAACATATGCATTTGACAAAAGGATAGCTAACACTGCCCAGTTTTCAGGATCACTAAAGTTTTAAAAACTAGAAAATGGTTCAATAGATAAATTCCATTAGGTATCTGGCTGGGGGGGTGGGGGTTGTTAGAGGGAAGGTGAGAGAGGAGCAGCAAGAAAACAGTTCTACTTAAAACCCTGAAAAAAGCACCACTGCTCCACATCTGGAATTTTAAAATGTTTCCCCCCATTTCTTTGGGCAGCCCCACATGCAGTGTTTGTAAGCATGCAAGGTGTAGTTTTCAGCTATAAAAGTGATGATAGCTTTCTTTAGTGCTGACATAATAACAACAACAATGCACCAGCTCTGCTTTTGTCCTTTAACTTTGAACCTGAAGACAAGGTTTCAGTGAATTTCCAGCAGCTCAAACCATTGAACATTACATATGAGAACTACTATTATGTAGGGAAGCTAAAAATTGTATAAAAGAGAGAACTTTTATGTAAGGAAGTGCAAGCTCCAGTACTTCATTTTTGTGGACACTCACCTTTATACAGTGGTCTTCAATAATGGGTAACAAATGTTCAGGAGTCAGACCACCCAGCCACTGCTGAGACGAAAGAAACAGCCACCTCCAGGCCTACTGTTTTGGGGGCTTTTACACTGACAAAACACTGGCAGAATAAACACTGTACTGTGTGTCATCAGATCAGTATCAGCCTGGGGTTTTTTTAAACACCAGCCTTTACTTTAAGCAGATCTGTGGGAATTGAAAAGGCAGGAAGATACCAGAAAGCAGGCCCATCACACAAAAACTTAGCTAGATTCAACAGACTCTCTGTATCTTCCATACTTTTGCTGTTCTGCAGAGATACCAGGGTACAGATGGACACTTGTTTCAGTGCATTTATTTGGTTTGGTATAGATTCATGCTAGGTTTGAGCTTTCAGCTTAAGGCTCTTGGGTTTTGTATCCCAGAGTGAACTTACCCAATCTGAAGTGAGGCAAGGCTGTCTTTTCCTGATCGTTCAGGTAGAGGGAAACAGGCCCAGGGTAGAATCAACCTGGAAAGTTCAAATACCACTGCTGTTAATGTGCTAGCTGAAGATCATTTGAGAAGACATGACCCTAAAAGACCCCAGTTCTGACTCTGAAGTGCTAAAGCTGTGACTAGTGTCATCATATATCATTTGGCTGCTACCTGTAAAAATACTATTTAGTTTTAAACCTTTTTTACATTAAGAAGTGGCAAGAAGGAGAGTTCCAGATTCATACTATCTACAGTTAGAACCTTGAAAGAGGTGCTTAAGTTTGGAGCACCTCTTTGTAGCCAGCAGGGAGATGGACAACATCTAGCAAGAAGGAGAGTTCCAGATTCATACTTTCTACAGTTAGAACCTTGAAAGAGATGCTTAAGTTTGGAGCATCCTATCCCTTTGTAGCCAGCAGGGAGATGAACAACATCTACTGTCTGAGATAAACTCTGCAGATACTGGTCTTTGTGACCACAGAAGAATTTTTGGACTAAAGGGAGCATGGCTCAGCTCATTCAGTTAGCTTTATGACCATAGATTACCACTGACCATCAGCAGATCATTATCTATGCATACAGAGTTATAAAAGAAACTTAATTAGTTCTACAGTATTAATATTTCCTGCCAGCAAGTTTCTGTCAGAATTGCTCTGCAGCTCTTGTGCTGCTGAAGTCTGCACGAATTACTTGGCAAGTTCATAAAAGGAGTCCAAAAAAAAAAGCTTCATTGTTAGCACTTTTAGTACTCTGTGATCCCTGTAACTACCATCATCCCTACCTGCCATGAACCCTCTCCTGAACTGCCCAAGTCCTGTCCCCCAAAATCCAACTGAAACTGCTCCAGGTTATTGATAAGCCATCACAAGTGCTGCCTGTGACATAAAACATTATCTTCACATATATGGCAGATAAGGCACAAAATGACTCTGTGACAAGATCCACTTCATAGTTTGGAGAATATTTCCAAAGCAGTAAAGAAAAAACCTCTCCATTTTGTTTTGACTTGGTTAGCAGCAGCAAACACACATTTCCTCAGCTGGTAATACCTTCAATCAACTTGCTGACTTGTCACTGATCAACAGATGAGATTAAAGGTTGATTTGTTTGAATCTTGAATGAATGAGTTTAATAAGAACAGCTGTTCCTAGTAACACAGCAGAACCTTCAACTGGAGTCAACAGGATGCCTGAAGGCACTGCCAAATCACTTATCTTTGCTGAAGAAGCCACCTTACTTCTTTGCAACCACCTCCTCACAAACAAAATAGGAATTAAAATAATCAGATTGAGAACTTTGTCTTGGTTCCTGCCAATAGAGAAGCTCTGTGCACACTCTAAGGAGCCATAAATAGCTATTCTCTTTTTTTTTAAACTTCAGTAGAATAAGTTTGTCTCTGAAATTAAGTCTTTGGGGGGCTTTCCAGGTTTTTTAAAAAATAAAAGGTATAAGATTCTGGGTGTTATCTCTCAGCACTTCACAAGAAGTCTGTACCTATATAATTAGTTTCAAGTTGTCTTTTCACAGTAACCCAACTGGCTGCAGTGGAGTGAGACAAGTGAATTAAGACTGACATATTTTGCTGTGGGAAATCCTTTCAGACAGACTTCTAATGGGTAACCCAGGGGGAGGGAGGGAGGAAAAGGACCAGTTCAGGCTCCCAGAGGACCCAGTGTAGTCTTGGCCTTGCAAATTTTATAAAGGATGTAAAAGCAGCTCAGCTGCCTGGGGCTCCGTATGGCTTAAACATCTGCTGAAACTCAGTGGTGTCCCAGCTTACTCCTTCACTTTCTGCTCTGGCAAATCATTTGAAGTTCCCAAAGAGGCTGACAGAAAAGTTGATGCTCTCCATGTACAGCACTAAACCCCTCTAGGTTACAGCAGATGCCTCCAGAAGCAGACAGGTGTGACCACACTGTAGACCTATAGGAACAGGGATGTTCAGCAGACACTCATGCAGGTTGAGACTCCACACCTTTGGCACAAGGGCCACCACAAGTTTTTTACAACAGCACTCTGCATTTAGGTTTCAAAATCAGCAAAGTTGTATCAGCAAAACGAATAAAATTGTAATAAGGACATTTATCCTGGATTAAGTCAATCCACCTTGCTGAACTATGGAGCTTTACAGCTGAAACAGTAAGGGTATGTGCAGAGAACACCCTAAAGCTGGTTCCAGTGGTAAAGCTGTATGTAAAGTCCAAATACCACAAGGTGCTTGCTTAGATGGACAGGGAATGCTTTAAGACCTGTACTTTAGGACATTCCAACTCTGTAATCTGCCTGGCTACTTCACTCCCACTACCCAAAAAATGACACATCCTTTCAACAAAATTAAATATTCTTGGTGCAGCAGCTTATAATTAGCAAAAACATTGAGGGCAGGGAAAATAAAAAGAAAAAAAAAAAAGGCAAAACCAAAATAAATCTGGCCAGCAGCACTTGGTAAGAGCTCCATATTTATTCAGCATTCCCTTTGCTGGCAGTTGAATGCATATTATTGGAAGGTAGCAGCAATCTGTGATTTGCCCTATCAGTTCTTCCAGTTCTTTCCTTCCCCTCTTTTCCCCACTCTACATTCCATTTTCCTCTTCAAGAGAGCAGGAAAAAAAACCACACCAAGCAAGCAAACATGGGCTCTGACTCTCAGACAACATTTCCATCCCTTGATATTCAACATGCAGTTGTATATGATCTGGTTTCCCTTTGCACTTAAAGTTCTTTTCTTGGCAAAGGCGAGCTTGGAGCTGGCTAGTGGAAAAAACTCACTTTTGCTCTATTTTGCCCACCTACTTGCCTTCAAAAGCCAAAAATCACAATCTGGTGTACAAAGGGAACACACAGTGGCTCTGAGCAGCCTGCCTTCTCCATTTATTTGTGCTGTATATAATCCCTGGAGCCTAAGGGTGTATATCAATTCCTCTCCTTGTCTAGTCTTTCTGCTCTGCTGACATGGCAGCATGATTGACACTGTCCATTGTCCACACCAAAATGAACAAAAATGAAATGACACCAGAAAGATGCCTCTATCCAACATTTGGGAGAAGAATGGTCTTGTTCTAATTCCTGACCAAAAATATGTCTGAAATGTGTCTAAATATATGACCACCACTTGCATCTGTAATATAAATAACACTTGAGAGCTTAAAGCCACCTGGCCAAAGATCTTTTACAACTGAAGAACTAAAAGTGGCTGTAAAAACTAAAAATGTAATAATAATCAATGGAAGTACACAATATGTAAGTGGGTAAAAACAGTAATAAAACCCTGAGCTATCTATTACCAGCTTCTTTATTTCTGTAGGCAACAGTCGTGCTCTGTGCTCCTTCTGTGTTTGTATTCAGAAATGTGGCACAGGAGAAGGATTGCTCAAATCCACCTCTCTTGGACTTGTCTTGGGAGCCAACACGTGGCCTACATGTCATGTACATCTTCAAAGCAGGGCTGAGGGAGCACAGGTGGGAAGGGGGCCAAGAGATGTCCCAGTATGGAGGACCATGGGGCAGGAGAAACATGCCCATGGGGACATCTGACACTGGCTGACTGTCCTGCTCGTCAGCACAGAGAATCTGTGTACTGCTATAAAATTGGTCATCCTTGAGCAAGAGTAAGTGGTCCCTTCACAGACTGGAAGTAAGTTCTAGGAGAAAGGCACAGGGGAAGAGCTACATGCTAGTACCAGTCCTAATTTTAGTAGAGTCTTTGCTGGTACTATCTACTGGATATCCCCTAATGCTACTGAAGACAAGCCCAACCCTTCTCTTGCCATGTTCAGGTATTCCCTTGGGCTCTAAACTCACATAACATCAAAAAAAACCACTCGCTGCTCCCAAAGTCAGCCATAAAAATGGATTAAACTGGAGATAGAGGAATCCCACTTGGCAAAACCCCCTCTGTCTCTCCTTAGGTATATCACGACCTTGCAAGGCATTATAAATTTTCTCCACATAAACAGTGAATAATCTGCTTAGTGGCAACAGCAAGAAATGCAAATACCTCCTCAGCCAAAGGCAGACTGACACCACGCTGGCAAACTCGGGCTCCCCACCTTCATTTGGGAACGGTTAGAACAGTATAAAAGTGTAACACCAGTGGATAAAGCCTGTAGCAGGCTGTACAGCCAAGGAGTAATACTTTAATTCATGTGGGGAAACATTTTTCTGTGTTGCAGAGACCAAAACTCAGCTCTGAAGCCCCACGGGAGAGCTGAGCTGGAAACGCTGCATAATTCTGCCTTAGCTGCCTCCTGGAGCTGGAGGACAAACAGGTGACGTGTTGTGTGTTCTGGACTGCTCCCTGGAAAACTGGGCTCTAAACCACAAACACTTGGACACGGGCTCACCCTCTCGCCAGGGCCATCATCTGTTTTAACACAAAAAGTGCAGGAAATTCAGTGTGACAAGAGGATTGCCACACTCGTGAGTTTTGCTACTTATGCTGATACTGGGTGGCTTTTTCCAAAAAATGGATAAGGGGGAAGGGAGGGGAAGGGAAGGGAAGGAAAGGGAAGGGAAGGGAAGGGAAGGGAAGGGAAGGGAAGGGAAGGGAAGGGAAAGGAA